>NW_015505732.1:1094225-1134499 GCF_001515645.1 Sinocyclocheilus grahami
AAAAAAAAAACAATAGAAAAGTTTTCAGATAAAAAAAAAAACAAACCCTTAAAATGTTATGTATAAACAGAAACATAACATCCACTATCACACAGAAAATGCATAATTGTGAACAAATAGAAAAAAATACTTATTTGTATACGTAATAAAAAAAACTAAAAACTTATTGTGAGGAGTTTAACAGGATCCCTGAATTCACAGGTAATAGACAGACATGAGGAAAATGAAAACATTGAGTATAAATAAGTGATTGTACAGTGACCAAAAAGGTTAAAAAAAGAAAGGTAACAGAAACATATTTCTAAGAGCTTAACAACTATCAAAGATCACAAATAGCACTAGCAAGGCCTTCATGCAGCTGTAACATGCCATGCAAGATCCATTGTTAGACATCATGCCAAAAAGTGATATTTTTTATTTGAGGGGCATCACACAAGGACGATAACAACATGTGCCATAAAGACAGTTAAGTGATAACAGAATATAATTACTCCCTGAATTGAACATTTTCAGGTTAGATGAAGTTAACTTTACCTAGACTTTATTTTCTTTCACTTATCTTTATGGTAATGCACACGCACCATGTGAATTGTCATTGTGTCCTGTTTCAGAGCCCTTCAAGCTAAAGTTTGATCAAAATCTCCATGGAGAAGCATTCATGCTTTATGCCCTCCTGTGATACATGCAGACAGGGTCCAAAATTAACTCTCGCAAAGAGCCAAATGTGAGTACAACTGGATTTGGCGAGTAAATACAACTCACTGACCAGCTGTTCGGTTTCAATCTAGATGGTTTAAATCTAATTTTAAGAATAATAATGTGAATCTTGCTTATATATGTAATAAATATTTTGCTTCTACAAGTGCTGCAGTCTATTTATCTAAGATGCCTAAAATTATGTTTTTTCTCTATGTGGCAACACGCATATGAAATATTGCTTGCATTAAGTCACCAAAGCAATATTTGAATAAAATTAATTTAATTTATAATAAAAAAAGAGAAAAATACAGTTTCAAAAATATATATGGCTACAAAAGTTTTACCCGCCACTGGCAGATATGACATGGAGTTACTTTTGGACCCTGCATGCAGAGATTATGGAATGAGGTACATCCAGGAAAGTGCCACAAGAGCATGTCAACAGGCCTCATAGCAGAAAGGCGAGAAAGGGTTGTTTGGGTAGAAGGAGACAGAGCGAAAGAGAGAGAGAGAGAGACAGAAAGAAAAGGAGACAGGTGAGTCAGAAACACCTCCCTCCTGTTGGGGGCGCTAAGCATACAACTGGTGATGGAGGGGGTTGATCACAGAACAGAGCAATAACTTTCCTTTTTTTGGAGGGGGGAAGGTGGCTTGGAGGGGAAAAGAAAACACACGACTGGTCTGAGGACAGAGAGATAAATGAGGGTCAGAGGTCAACATGATGTCTGTATGAGGTCAAAGGTCAGAGAGGAGGTGCATAAGAGGAAGAGGAGGAGGAGGAGAAGGAGAGGAAGAAGGCTGGGCTGCATGTGACATATCAAGAAAAATACAAAGCATGGGGTAACGGGAACAGGTTTAATGCTCTGCCTGAATAAACAGAGAACTCCCGCCATTTTGCCCACTATTTCAAGATGTCACACACACACACACACGGCTGTCCCTTTTAAGTTTACAAGGGTTTTGTAAACTATTCTTGTTATTCATAGTAGACCATTAAAATGATGCTAAATCTAGGTTCTTAGCATTCAATTCAGTATCTCACTATGGATGCAAGCTTTCAGTGTATTCCTCTGAAGCCCCATTTCATTGATGCTTGTGTCTAGGAGTCACTCCACTTGCCCTACAAGGGTGCGTTCCACTTTGCTTTAAGGGTGTGTTTACATTTGTAGTTCAGTTCTATTGGTTCTAGTCCAAAGCAAAGTACGTTCATTTCCGATTCGGTTAGAGAAGTTACATTTTTAACACGAACCTATAAGGATATGGTCACAATGTGTCTGGTCTCTTTTGTGTTCATATTTCTGTCAAACAGCACTAGAGTTTGTTTGGTGTGCACCAAGGTGCGGATGGCAGCATTCACACTTGAACCACACTAACAGAGCAATCGCACCAGAGTTTGTTTCAATCGAACCAAACCCGAGTGTCAAGACGCTCTTAGACAAACACTTACAAACTTCCCTAAGCACCTTCTCTCGGGGGAACCCCCACCGCCACTTTGAAGTGTGTTCAACTTCATCAAGTGGACGAGGGAAGTTTATATGGACAGAACATCAACCCCTCGATTTTGGGTGTGAGTCTACTTATATGTACACTTATTTTGAGATTATCTACATAGTACTTGTAGCTAACCTTAGGATGTTTTTACACAGTCACAGTTAAGTGTATTTTTGTTTTCCTTAGCAACCGAAGCCTACAGTAGGTATAGAAAATAATCACATTTTGTTGCTTTGCAGCTTGAAATGAAGATGGACACAGTTTTTGTTTTATCCAGCTGTATTTACTCAGTTAAACTTATAACATCCAAGTCACAGATATTCAGATAAAACACCAACATGTCAGAAAAAAAAACAGAATCACTGAGTTGGAAAAAGGATCACCCCCTTGTGTGAGTATTTTGTTGAACCACCTTTTGTTTTAATTACAGCCTTTAGTTTGTTGGGATTTGTCTTTACTAACTTTGCACATCTAGACTTTGCAATATTTGCCCACTCTTCTTTGCAGAGCTGCTCAAGTTCAGTTCAATTTGATGGAGAGTGTTTGTGGACTGCAGTCTTCAAGTCATTCCACAGATTTTCAGTGGGGTTTAGTCTGGACTCTGTCTAGGCCATGCAAGGACATTCAGCTTTTTTTCCTTCAATCACTGTGTGCTCAGTTTTGCTGTGTGCTTTGGTCATTGTCATGTTGGAAGGTAAACTTTCTTCCCATTGACAACTTTCTGGCAGAGAGCAGCAGATTTTCCTTATGAATTTGATGGTATTTTGCCCCATCCATGTTTCCTTCCATCCTGACAAGTGCTCCAATCCCTGCTGCAGAGAAACACCCCAGAACAGATATCACCACCTCCATGCTTTACTGGAGAAATGATATTATCTGGATGGTGAGCCGGATTGGATTTCTGCCAGACATATCGTTTGGTGTTGAGGCCAAATAATTCAATTTTAGTCTCATCTGCCTCAGAATCTTCGAGGTGTGCTTTGGCAAAGCGCAGTCTGACTGCATATGACTTTTTTCTTGCAACCCTCCCATACAAGCCACATTTGTGGAGAATCTGTGATATTGTTGTCACATGCACACAATGAGCACTCTTTGTCATAAACTCCTGCAGCTGCTTCAGAGTTGCTGTAGCTCTTGGTCGCCTCTCTGATCAGTTTCCTCTGGCTCTTTCATTCAGTTTGGAGTGACGTCCTGATCCAGGGAGGGTCTCTGTTGTACCAAATACCTTCCACTTCTTAATAATAGACTTCACTGTGCTTCTAGGCATTGATAAAGCCTTTGTAATAGTTTTGTCTCTATCTTCTGACTTGTGCCTGTCCACAACTTTATCCCAGAGATCTTTTGATGGATTCCCATATCTAATTGTTTGCTTCAGTTGCACTACCAAAGACTGAACTGCTCCAGAAAAGCTCTTTTCATGCTGAGCTGATCAAAATGAGCACAGCTGATCACAGTTGAAAGTCAAATGGCTTTGTGTGCCATTGAGAAGGTGATGAGCAACACCTGATTGAGTTTACAAGTCATTTTTAAGAGGGGGGAGATCCTTTTTCCAACTCTGTTTTTTTATTTTTTTCTTACATGTTGGTGTTATATCTTTCACTTGGATGTTATAATCAGCACTGAGTAAATACAGCTGGATAAAACAAAAACCATCTTGTGTCCATCTTCATTTCAGGCTGCAAAGCAACAACATGTGATTATTTTAAAGAGGGGTGATTCTTTAAAAATTTAATTATCGATTAAAAATTTATAAAAAGTGCCATAGTGCATTCCAAGTGATCAAGGTTTTAGACCATTGCAGTTTTTACCAACTTTTTTGTAAGACAAAGCGCATAGCAACTTGTGACATTTTGGGTAAACCTTTTATCTTTCATTCAGTAGAATAATGTCACCGGTTTCGCCCCGTGAGCGCGAGGTTTTTCTCGACTGGCAGAGTTAGCAGCACATTCAACAGACTTGTGAATGAATGAATACAAAACGTTTCCAAAAACCTATCACTGTTGACTGTCTGGGCATATGAACAAGAATGTAGTTTGTCTGTAAGTATGCACATATATTTGACTTTAAGTTACATTAAAGTACTATTTCAGAAACAGAAAATATGTACATGAGAACTGCTTCATTGGGCCTTTAGTTGTATAAAAATGCAGTACTTTATGTAACAGTTCAGAGAGTAAACGCAAGTGCAACTTGATGACATAATGAATATGATAATTAGCATATATAAAGTTTAATTGTTATATAAAGTTATAAGCATGTTTATTAAAAACAAGTTTTGTAATAATTATTTCAGACCTTTTCACATTGATGAGAATTCAGATTCAGACCTTTGAATGTAAACTTTGAGAACCCCTGATATAAACAGTATGGCTACCTTCCGGTTATGGTTGAGCAAATACTGGCGTGTTTTTCTGCTGCTGCCATCTTTTTATGTTCTATAACAGGGGTGTCAAACTCGGCTCCTGGAGGGCCAGTGATTTACAGAGTTTAGCTCCAATAATTAAACAAGCACGATCCAGCTAATCAAAGCCTTCAGGAGTGCTAGAAACTTCCAGGCTGTGTGTTGGCATTGGTTGAAGCCAAAATTGGTTGAAGCAGGACAGTGGCCCTCCAGGAGCTGGCTTTGACATGCATTCTATAACTTTATGCACATTTCGTTTTTTTTTTTATGGCTGTTGATTTGATGACCTCATATGGAAAGAAGCTATATTTTTTGTTTGTTTGTTTTAGAATAATTGTAGAACACGGATGACTAATTCATTGAAATCCCTGCCACTTTTTCACCTGGTCAACCTGAGCCTTCTTATCTTGTCTCCTTTCTCCATGCATCGTCCTGTTTGGCATTTCTGAGTAAATGATCTAGGCTGGATATTGTGGACTAATTTTGGATAACACAAGTTTTCATCAACTGGATTTTAGAGTAAACAAATGAGTCTTTGATTGTAACTCACCATGACTGGTACATGTAAACTCTAACTGGCCAAGCTGATTCTTCAAATCTCACTGCCTCTTCTCAGACTCATGTTATTATTACTCTCCTGACCTGGCGATTTAATACTCATCACTGGATCTCTGTAGCAGTGTTGATATAGTACCATATCGCACTCCTGCCCATGTTCACTCATTGTATGGCTGGTTTCCCACAAACTAAATTATCACATTTGCAGCTGGTCCAAAATGCTGAAGCCAGGCTTGTATCCGGGTAAGGAAAAATCTTTTTATTTACAAGTCACTGTCAGGTTTAGCACCCCAAAATATTATTGACTCTACCCATAACTCAGGTTATCTGATCAATTACTGTTGACTGTACCCACTGTCACTGTAAACCTAATGGTGACCAAGCCTTTTCTATGTTAGTCTGGAATAGTCTTCCTTACCATGTGAGGTCAGCTCCACCAATAGCCATTTTTAAGTAAATTATTGAAAACGCTACTTTCAAGATATTAAAATATGATGGTTGTTCTTGTACTGATATTTCTCCATTTGTCCAAAAAATGGAGAAAAAAAAAAATAATAAACTACCTGCAGCTGGAGCCATTGAGGAGGCGAGTGATGTACCACTTCCCCACTTTTCAGTGTTGATCTACAGGCTTTGTGTAAGTGCTGCCTTCACAGCAGAAACTGCAAAGTCTCACTACGAAAGGAAGAGATTGCAGACTGAAAAACAGCAGGTAAGAAAGTGGTCCTAAAATTAGTTGCAGTCACATGCAAAAACAATCCTTTCACAAGCAATTGCCCATCCAAGGGAGATCCATGCTCTGGGTAAAAGGGATTCTCCACATGTCCTCTATAGCACCTTTATTGAACAGCTCACATCAGGAGTACACGCGCCACAAGCTCTACATTCCCATCAAAAGCAGACAGTTTGCAGTCAAGCATAGTTAAATGGGCTTCCAATGCATGTACTGTCTTTCAGGGACTTGAACTCTACTTTAGTGCTCACCAATTACCAATTATCTGGGACAAGGTATCTGCCATGCCAGAAAAGAGTGGAATCAGACAGTTAAACTAGTGGGTGCTGTTATAGATCTCTTCTCTTCACTTTGGAGATGCACTGAGCCATGGAAAAGGCCAGAGCCTCATGGTCATACAGGAGAGAAGGTGATGACTTAATCTCCCCAGTCAGACAAAGGAAGAGTCTATCCTGAATGCACCAGTGATCCCAGAGGGGATTTTCGGCATTGTTTTGATACAGATGCTGAGGCAGTGTGGAAAATAAAAGGAATGATGAGGCTCTGCATCAGCTTAGTCTACCAAGGACAATACAATCTGTCCATCCCACATCCCGCCAAATTGTTGTGTCGGTGGCAACAAGCCACATGTACAGTATACCTGTTGGGTCACAGTGGGATCCTATCCAAAGACTTGTTTACCTGAGGGACCAACCAGCAACTCTCCCCACTCAAGGAGAAAGGAAAAAGAAGAGGGTAGCTTTATGGGTTCCCTCTGCAGGGCAATAGGCAAATAAGGAGTGCAAATGGTGCACCTATGAATTCTCTCAAGCACTTCACATTCTCACAGTTCCAGATACCTTTCACAGTTTTTATCCTCCAAATAACTTTGCATAGCAAAAGAATCCACAAAGTGGGAGAACATGCGGAGAGCTACTGCTTCCTTCGAAGTGGTGAGTCACTCAATAGCTGTCCCAACACAGGCTATTTGCACATGCACAGTGCAGTGCACAAACTCACTTGCAGCTCCACTACTAGATGCCACCACAGTGCTGTGCATAATCAAATGGCGAGCATGCACAAAGTCTCAGGCTAGGGTCAGGTCTCTCTCTCACATGCACAGGGTGTGGACCTGCTCTCTGGAAGCAATCCTTTTTTACAGGGAATGGAAACTGAGTGTGATTAAACAGATTCAGAGCCATTCATGTATACTGGCCAAACCCGAATCCAGGGAAGTCATCAACATTTGCACAGGATAGTGGAAGTGATCTCACTACCATATTTCAGAAGAGAAATCTAGCACAAATCCTAGCTTTCAGAAGAGGCACTAGCTGGTTTAATGAGCACATTCAACAAGGGGATGACTCAGTGGGCTCTGTTTTAGGGGTTGCAATATGGGATGTCTGTGCAGGAGTGTGGTGTCCTCATAATACATACTCAAAAGGCTTTATGAATGACGAATGAAGGGAGGAAGAGGTACTCCTTTTTTTTTTTTAAATACAATGATGATAACCCCATTACTTAGAGATAAGGGGGGTGACTAGACACAAGCATTGTATTTGCCAGTAAAAGGGACTGGCGTAATGAAACATTTCTGAGAAATTCACAGAAGGGGCATATCCAGTAATGAGACACCTCATTACAGTAGAGTTCTCTCTATACTCTATTCATACATAAGTGTGACCCAGTGTCTAATGCAATGCAGCCCGTTACTCATATAATTAAAGTCAATATTGTGCATTGGGGGTGAAGTACTGTACTAAAGGAAAGAGTGGGACGGACACTACTATTTTTGTTCGATCAAAGGTGCTTCATGCAGGATGTGTGTCCTTCTGCGCTATTTCTTAAATAGTTTTTTTTTTTAATGCTATAGAATTATATCTTTGACCACTGCAACACATCTCATGCCACGAGTGGTGGATTTTTAAGGTGCTGTTTAACTGTTAAAAGTACATCTTGAGAAACCTGTCTGCTGTTCAATAGTGTGCAAATTGTTGTGTTTTCTAAGTGTTTTTTCAGTCTTGGATCTGTAGCAGTTGAATGGAATGCCAAACCTGACAAAATTATAAATAAATAAATATATAAATAAATATACAAAGAGAAGTAAAATAAAATCTAAAATATTAATTATTTATACTTTTATTTCCTTATTTATGTATATTTTTTCCACATTTATTTTTTCTTTTATTTATTTCTTCATTTACTTATTTCAACTTTTATTTTTTTAAGTATTTATTTCTGTATTTATTTACTTTTACATTTATTTATCTATACATTTCTTTGTCTGTAGGGTAATGAGGAGGGCGTGTTTTACCTCAGGAATAGCAACACCTTGTGGTGCCCAAACGAATTACAAGAAGTGTAGCCTATATGACGTGCCTGTGATAGTGTGATGAATGACTTAGATGGGCAATATGGCCAAAGTCTTATATCACGGCCACGGGTTAAAGGCACAATATGTAATTTTCGCCACTAGAGGGCGCGTATTCAAAATAAACAAAGAGACAAAGGCGTAGTTTGATGACGCTGTGACTGAGTGTGGAATCATGGGAGTTGTCGTCTTCATCCTCACAGCCGATGCAATCAGACGGGACTCGGGCAGAAATCATGTTCATGGATAAGCTAATGATTTATTAGGGTAAAGCAGCTACTAGATACATTTGAAAGTTCTGTTATAATGCTACTCTGTGCGGTCGTCACCGGTCTATTAAAACACACAACATATTAAAGCGTCTTTGGTGTTTCCATGTTTTCTACAAAACAAAACCTGAAATCGAGGGGTTAAGACGTCTTTGGTAGGCGACACAATGACACTATGGACAGGGTGCGTGTCACTAGTTAAAATTGCTTATTTCTCTGGATTTAAACATTCTTCGAAACATTTGGGATAAAGCAAGTCAGCAAACAAGCCAGCAAAATATATAACACTGTTCTAATGGTTTTTGGATATTTTAATAAACAAAATCTTACATATTGTGCCTTTAAGTCATTTATTATCACCCTATCTCTATGTATAGGCTACTACGGAGCCGCTAAAGGGACATGTTGGTGGGAAAAATATGGGGTGGGAGGAAAAAATATTTTTCAAATCTTTTGCGTTCCCCAAGAAACTTTGCATTCGCTCACAAAACCAGTTGAGTTCATACAGCTCAGTACGTTCACAATGAAGCAGTTCATATAGTTTTATTTTGAACTTGGACTCAAGTATGAAGAAATACAGTCAGAGCTTAGTTCAAGGCACGGTTTTGGGACATTCTGAAACGCTTAATGTACTAAAACAGTGACACTGGAGGACCACATTCAGTATCAATAATTAACTCTATTAATATTAATAACCTTATTAATATTTTTTATATTACAGACAAGCAGAATAGGCCAGAATATGAACGCAACGTGCATTTAATGCACATTAAGCTTTTTCTCCCCCAAACGTTAAAAAGGACGAAAACGGTGATATAAAAAGACCAAATCTGGTATACAGTTTATTAATAAAACATATTATGCACAGGAAAGCAGATGAGCCCAGAATGTGAACGGAACATGCAAAGTTTCACGTGTTTTCTCCCCCCTAGAAAAAAAAAACAGTACAATGAAAACTCTTAACGTGGCTTAAAGGATTAGCACGTTGCTTGCCTGTACATAGTATATATTTTTAATAAATTATATATAAAATATTGGCTTTTTATCACTGTCTTCTTATACTAAGCCACGTTAAAGGCACAATGTGTATGCCTTCGCCGCTAGAGGTCGCATTTTCAAAACAATAACTAAGGCGGAGCTTGACGACGCTCTGAAGGAGAGTGGAATCAAAGCCACTAGAAGGTAAGCGTAACGGCTAATGCTAACGCTTACAATTTGCTGTTTTTTTGAATGGATGTCAATGGAGGAGAGGCTTCACTATGCTGAATAAACAGCTTTTTAGAGGAAACAGCTTATCATTTAATAAATCAACAGCCTATTAGCTAATCTCCAACATGTTTTACACTAAGCAATACTTTTGGATTGGACTATTTTTAGAGTTTACACCGAAAAAAAATGCCGTTTTATAAGAGAAGTCACTGACTTTTTTTTGCGACAGGTGAGATACAGCTTACGGCATTCTCATTCATTCCTATGGGATCCATAAACGGCGATTGAGTGTCGCACAACTCCGACTGAAATTCAATGACGTCAAGGCTGTACTGTGATTGGTTATTTATTTCTCCCCCATAGAACTGTAGCATAAATTCTCAACTGGTTTTGCGAGCAAACGCAATTATCTTTGCGAGAGAACAAAAAAAGCTTTGAAAAATATGTTTTCCTCCCACCCCGTATTGTTCCCACCAACATGTCCCTTTAGGGGTTCCGTAGGATAGGCTACATACAAATAGGGTGATATTAAATGATTTAACCCGTGGTATAAGATTTTGGCCATATTGTCCATCTAAGTAATTCGTCCCACTATCACAGGCACGTCATGTAGGCTACACTTCTTCTAATTCGTTTGGGCACCACAAAGTGTTGCTATTCCTGAGGTAAAACACGCCCTCCTCATTACCCTGCAGAAATGTATAAATGTGGAAATAAATAAATATAGAAATAAATACGTAAATGAATACAAAAATGTTGAAATAAATAAATGTGTAAATAAATAAAATAAAAAAAATGTGAAAAAAATAAAAAATATACATAAGGAAATAAAAGTATAAATATTATTTTTTCTTTTTTTTTTCTTTGTATGTTTATTTATTTATTGATGCTTTTTTACATTTATTTGTATAGTTATTTATGTATTTATTTATTTTTAATTTTGTCAGGTTTGGCATTCCATACAGTTTCAGATTTGTATGATATAATCTATGGCAGGGGTATTGATATTTATTATATTTATTAGGGTATTTACACTAAAGTCTTGAAAGAAAAGAAGCACAATAACAGCACCTTTAAATGTATTACTAAAATATGACTACTGTATGCATGATATTTACATTATACATTATAAGTAAACCTCTGGGAAAATAATACATTAAAAAGTTATGTCAGGACCCTTTTAATGTCCCCTCAAAGTGATATGAATGTATATTTTGCACCGGACCTTACCCTTCACATCTGTAGAACTAACACATTTCACACTAGCCTTAAGGCTTTCAATCATAAAAACGTGCATCTCTCTGCACAAGTAAAATGTGTGCTAAATGTTACCACAGAAACACAGGAGGCATGCTACTAAATGAACTGATATCTGGAATTAATTAGGTTACCTTTGATAATGGTAAAAAGGAACCAAATTTCATCACATATCAGGTAGCCAATGTGCAGAAATGTGACAAACGGGTTAAATACAACTTAAGCTGTATTGACAAGATCTGTTGCATGCTGTTGAAAATGTTATTTAAGCTCTAAAGTTGTCCAAATTGTCATTGTGAGGTGGGACTACTTTTCTTGATATGATAACCAAAACGATTCTGATGGGTGGAGCTATTTTTAAATGTAAACAATGTTTTATGGCTAGTTACAGCAGAGACCGTCTTCCAAGTGAAGATAACAATCTCTAGCTAAAATGTGTTGAAAACATGGAATTCAGAAATGGGTAACCCAGAGGCTGCTGTGCCTGATTGTAAGTAAATAAAGGAGGTTCTATATGATCACATCATGTCTCTTCCTGGAATTTTTGAGTGGATATCAAGCAAAAGTGGTCATGTCACTTAAATTTGAAGTTAAAATTGGACAGACATCATTTGTAAACTGCAAGCCACAGATACAGTCGGAGCTTAAGTCTTATTTTACCCTGTAATATACATTTAACTGAATAAGTAACTTAGAATCGGTCAATAGTGATTTGTTCATTCAAACACACAAGCGCATCTCCTTTAATCTAAAATATTTCCCAATTTCAATGGGAATAAAGGACCTTTGAGGTATTTTAAAACATTTCCCTGCAAAATAGTCAAAACATTTGGACAGGCTACAAAGAATAGCAACATAGCATAGTTCTGGAGGGGTGTCTTCAGTTCTGGTCCTGGTTACAGCAGAATTGGAAAAGGAAATGTTAGGTTCATGGCCAAAATATAGGGGGGCAAGGGTTTGAGCAGAAGATACAGCAGCAGATATCAGCTGGATGAGAGGAAATGCCAGATTTTGGAAAGAAGGATTACGTGGGACAAGTGAGAAAAATGTAGAATGTCAAAAAGCGGTGTCTCTCACTTACCATTTGTGATGCCAGGAGATAGATGGTCTCTCTCATGATGCCTAGACCTGGAAGCATCTTGCTCCCAGCCCCCCTGCTGACCTGTTGGTGGTCCCTGGCCCTCCAACATGTTCACAATGTCCATTCGGTCAATGCTCTTGAGGGCCATGTACAGGCTGTCCACTACAGTGGTGAGAGACACACAGATGGTGGAGAAATGGAGAAGGGGAAGACAGGGTAGTTGGACATAAAGGATGAGGACAGAGACACACCACTGACAAAACCAAAGGATTTTAAGACACTATTAGGAAAGACATCCAAATAACAATAATTTCAAAACGACATTAGGATTAACTGTAAAAACCTCTATTACTTTTGTTATCCAAAATATGTAGATACTGTGCATAAATCTGTCTCAGTCACGTTAACTTTTCTTTACAGCCACCATATTTATCACCCTCAGGGGGAAAGCAATGGTAGAGAATTCAAAAACATACCACAAGTTAATCATACATAGGAGGATGTCTTGTGCAGACTATCATGTGACCAATGAGCTTCTCCTAATTTTCACCTAACAACATTGGGGAGCCCCACCCATTTACACCATAGAAAGTCGGCCCTAACCACAAGTTAATCATACATAGGAGGATGTCTTGTGCAGACTATCATGTGACCAATGAGCTTCTAATTTTCACCTAACAACATTGGGGAGCCCCACCCATTTACACCATAGAAAGTCGGCCCTTTTTATGCAACCCCTCCACATTAAGAACCCAGAGGTAGGATGAGCACCAGTTTGGCAGTGTTCAATGTTCATTTTTTGGGAAGTTTTATTTTGACAAAAACTTGAGGGTGATGGGACAGGGCCTAATATACCCCCATGAACTTGGGAAGGGCAGAGCCAGGGCTATCACTGGCCTCACTCCTCTTAAAACAATGCAGGGCATACCAATGGCTCCCCATGCCTCTTCTTCTTAGGGGGCTGTCTACACCCATAAAGTGTGTGCTGGAGAATGGTGAGATGGATTCCTGGCCCAGATCAGGTGACAACTGAAAGCCTTATTCTTTTTCTTCTTAGATTTACAGTGAGCCTGCATAGCTGCCACTGCTGAACCAAAAAACCCACCCGGGGATGGTGAAGCCTCTAAGAACAAGAACAAGGAGTTCTTATCAATGGTCTTATAGATGTTCAGTCACAGATGCATTTGAGCTGCCACAATTAATGCCACGGAATGACCCACAGCTTGGTTGGTGTATCTAATGCTGTGTGTATTTTAGTCCACAAGTCTTTAACTAGCTTCCCTTCCTCAATGGCTGTGCCCACCTCAGCCTGGAGCTCTGCAACATAGGCAAGTTGCAGAGACACTGACAAAGATCTTTGCTGTGACCGGGTATGCTTTGGCTTTATAGATCTTGTTCACACACTTGGCTGTTTGTGAGATAGTTGAGGTGCCGAATCAACCCCAAATTAGTCTAAGGGGCCAGACAGGCATCCAGAGATTCCAGAAGGCTCCACCATCCCCTGTTTGCTGCACCCTCCATCACCAAGAATGCATTAAAACACACAAAATTTGGAATGGCATGGTTGCCGGCCATTCAACTCCTAGGTGCTCAGCAGTTTGGCGACAGACAGGAGTAAACAAATCTCCAGCTGTGAAGAAGAGAAACCACCCTCCTTTAACCCATTGGCATCCTATTCAGGAGGACTGGGGAGGAATATGCCATGATAGAGTCAGCTGTGCCTTCCATTCCTCTGACTGGGCCTAGTCCTCTATAGTCATCATCAAATCAGAGAGGTAAGGATTTGATTGGGGCAGTTCGGAGGCTCAAAACTCAATTGGAATCGCACCACTTTTGAAGCAATAGCTGTCTGGGTACATCAAATGTCTCAAACACTTGTTTCTAGAGCCCTCCAACACTGCAGATTTTGAATGTCTCATTTGTCTGACACATTTCAGATCTTGGAGTCTCTACTAATGATCTGATGACCTGAAGCAAGTGTGTTTGATTAGGGAGAAATACAAAGACTCCCTCCCGAAATCACATACCGTCTTGAGAAGGTCCATTTTCTTGAATAAGTAATTACTTTGCGACCGCAAAAAGAGTCTGTTCTATATGGTATGAATGTGTGTAGTATGAATGTAATCTGGACGTACTACAGTCACCATTGTCACATGACCTACCAGAGTTGTTGTTTCACGTCATTTCATGGGATAGCCTGGGGCTTCATGGGACAGTAAAGTGTCTATCGTTTGCACACTTCAGAATCATGCTGAAAGTAGTAGGTCATCTAGGTACTTTTTGCCTACTCTTTTATGCCTTCTGTGAATTCTGACATATTTATTTTGTCACGTGCTGTTTTTCGCCTACTATATAGTAAGGAAGTATGCGATTTCAGATGCAGCCCTTATGTGCATTGTTAAGGAAGTTCCAGGGACAGTGACCCACTGTTCCTGTCGGAAGCAAGAAGTCCACACCTGGTGCAAGTCCTTCCTCTCAATATGATTGCCACAAGCATTTGGGCAAGGCTGTGTTGTGCGGCATGCTTTGTGTGCAGTCGCACTCATTTTTTGTTCTAGCTAGAGCACAGTGCTGTGGCAAGCTGAAGTGGCTGAGTCGCCTACTCAAAACTATTTTTGTTTCATGCAACTTCCCAATAACTTGTTGGCTAGCCGCGACTGAAATAATGGACCGAAATGGAAGTAGTTCACAAACATCACAACTTTCTGGTAGCTAAAATGAGCTTGAAGAGACAGTCTTGAAGAGAGAAATTCTGAATGAGAATTGGGCTGCTGGCCAGCTTTATACGGAAGTGGGCAATTCTCACTGCCTAAAGGCATGCTTAAAGATCTTCAAGTGCAGTCGTGCAACGACACAACTCCCATAGAGTAGTCTGTATGGAAATGACTTGACGGATAGAGAACTGACAAACCATTGTCCTGCTCAGATCTCAGCCACAGCTCTTCCTCAGGAAAACACACAGATCACAAAAGCAGATTGTTCTCCATGGTGATTGTGTAGCCAATAATTTTTCTGGGGTTCTCCTACATTCATAAATATGATAAAATATTTTTTTAGATAGAAGATAGAACATCCTGTGTTTACTGAATGTATATAATTTTCTCACTGAAGCTGTGCATGAACTTATGATCTTAACTAGGATTAATTACAAGCTATCACTGAGATTTCAGCAAAAACAGTCAACAGATGTAACATCCCAATCAAAATAGAGTCGACGAATGGGGCGCAGCCTTAAGGTAACATGAAACCCTCTTATTTCAATAATGGTTATTTCTACATCAGATTTGAAAGGGGTTCAGAATTGGGGGCGTGGGAAGCCGTGGTAAGGTGGGAAGATAGAGGGGTGGTGAGAGGGAAAAGACTGCATGATAAGGGGAAGGCCTGAAGCGCAGCAAGACAAAAGTTTTGATAACTTTTTTGAATCCTGCAGCACTGCAAGTTAAAAGCATGCAACAAATATGGCGGCATGTTCATACAGTTACGTCACATGAGACAGATTAATAAGGTTATATTTGCTCGCAAATAATTTAGGTATTCTTAGGATCATAGTGAATGGACACTATGGCACTCACTTTTGGCTCTCTTCCCCTCTCGAGCGGCCCACAGGTTGAGCAGTGTTGAGCTCTGCTCTAAAAGGGAGTTGGGATTCTCCACACGGATCTTATTTATTTCATCTACATTAAACTGCAGTTCACGTCCCAACTCTGCACAGGAATTAGATATGATACATTATGTTTCTTCACTATTAAGTGACTCATTTCAGACTAAATCATAATTTACTGAAGTATACTGTAAGTGCTAATTTTGTGCCACTCAAAAACATTATTGTACTAATAAATTGACAAGTCAATAATCAAACAAATATAAACTGCATAAATTGGTTGATACACAAATACATAAAGCAAAAATTTTGAAAGCACTGCATATTTATTTTAATTTTTTCGTCATCGATTTATGCCGTAGTGCTGTCTTTATGCTCTAGTGTTGCACCAGTGCATCCCTAGCCAATTTTCTTGAAAAATATGAAAGTTTTAAAACATGTTCAAATTTGCATATGTAAATGATGTGTGTATATATGTAGTGGGAGTATTGACAAAAACTGCAGGCAATGGGATTGCAGTGAAATAAGATTAATGTGCATTTATTTGCATATATGATATGAAAATATATGACATGATCTGACATGCCTCTTTCAAATTCTCACATCATTGCCACCTTTTGTACAACTAAACGGACTATAAAGTGGGTATAGAAAAGAATCACATTTTGTTGCTTTGCAGACTGAAATGAAGATGGACAGTTTTTGTTTTATCCAGCTCTATTTACTCAGTGCTACTTATAACATCCAAGTGAAAGATAAAACTTAAAAAAAAACTTTAAAAAAAACAAAAACAGAATCACTGATATTTTGTTGAATTACCTTTTGCTTTAATTACAGCCTTTAGTTTGTTGGGATTTGTCTCTCCTAACTTTGCACATCTAGACTTTGCAATATTTGCCCACTCTTCTTTGTAGAACTGCTCAAGTTCAGTTCAATTTGATGATGAGTGTTTGTGGACTGCAGTCTTCAAGTCATTCCACAGATTTTCAGTGGGGTTTAGTCTGGACTCTGTCTAGGCCATGCAAGGACATTCAGCTTTTTCTCCTTCAATCACTGTGTGCTCAGTTTCCCAACACTGGTCATGACTGCATGTGGCCTTTCTTGAGGAGTGCTTTTTTTCTGGCAACCCTCCCATACAAGCCACATTTGTAATATTGTTGTCACATGCACACAATGAGCACTCTTTGTCATAAAATCCTGCAGCTGCTTCAGAGTTGCTGTAGCTCTTGGTCGCCTCTCTGACCAGTTTCCTCCGGCTCTTTCAACCAGTTTGGAGTGACGTCCTGATCCAGGGAGGGTCTCTGTTGTACCAAATACCTTTCACTTCTTAATAATAGACTTCACTGTGCTTCTAGGCATTGATAAAGCCTTTGTAATATTTTTGTATCCATCTCCTGACTTGTGCCTGTCCACAACTTTATCCCGGAGATCTTTTGATGGATGTCCATATCTAATTGTTTGCTTCAGTTGCACTACCAAAGACTGAAATGCTCCAGAAAAGCTCTTTTCATGCTGAGCTGATCAAAATGAGCACAGCTGATCACAGTTGAAAGTCAAATGGCTTTGTGTGCCATTGAGAAGGTGATGAGCAACACCTGATTGAGTTTACAAGTCATTTTTAAGAGGGGGGTGTGATCCTTTTTCCAATTTATTTTTATTTATTTATTTTTTTCAGCTGGATAAAACAAAAACTGTGTTCGTCTTCATTTCAGGCTGCAAAGCAACAAAATGTGATTAATTTAAAGGGGGGTGATTCTTTTCTATACCTACTGTATATACACACACACACACACACATATTTGACCTTATTCTTCTTTTTTGCTATTATTATTCAAAACAATCTGTTTAAATCTGTATATTCCTGTGTATAAGTTTTCAGTTAATAATGACATTGAATTCAGCAAATCTTTAAATAATCAATTCATCCGCTTTAATACAATAATTAGAATCAATAACTGTTTTCAATTGATTATTGATTTGTCAATTAATTCATCGATTGATTATTACATTGCATGAATGGGCCCCCATATGAAGTCCCTAGCATGAAAAGGTTTAGCTTGTGCAAAATGATCTTTTGTAAAGCCAAAGAATTAAGCCAAAGGTCAATCTTTAATCTCATCTGCACATGCTAGACAATGTGAAATGTTCTCGAGCTTTGGTAAATTTGGACCTTAAAGTAAATGACTTGTCAAAACATTTTGTATTCTGTACATATGTGGCAGAGAAATAAGATCCAGATATGCCTTGACAAGACATGAGCAGTTAAGCATTATGCTTGGTAAGCGAAAGAAGTGCATCCAAACCCACACACTCACCAGCCCAGCTCAGGCCTAGCTGTTCAGCTATTAAAGCCATCTTTAACTCCGTCCTTTCCATGGCGCTCAGTGATGCTGCAGAAACCAGACCATCATTGGCTCAAGAGTTCAGCAATCTGATGCTGCAGCTCACATCTTATTCAAAGCAGGGTCAGGCAAAGGTTGAATGAGATTTGGGGGCTTAACATGCAGGAGATGTCAGTGTGGGAGCAATCTTACCCATGGCTGGTTCATTTAGAGCACTGTATCTTTCCCTCAGAGCCAAAGGAGTCAGAGTTCTCCTTCGCTCATCACTTCCTATAATCTATATAAAGAAATAAACACACTGTTAGAGAACTCTTGTGGATTTAACTCTTTATGTGAGTATCTGTTTGTGTAGGAAATGTGAGAACAGTGATTATCAACATTTGCCGTATTACCTTAATGCATGGCGGCATGGTAACGTTGAGGTTGCACAACACATGCTGACTATCTTCGTATTTGGTTGATTTGCGCAAGAAAGACAAGAAGCCAGAGGGATCTTTACTGCTGTCCCTCACCTGGGGAAAAGGGAAAAAGGTGGATATACCAATAACATGTGATGATATGGTGATGCTCACGAATATTAAATGGAAAAGTAAACTATGCATCACGCAGTGCCTTCTTTCTGGCAATATAGTCATATTTATTTTAATTTTTTTTATCCAAGCATGGGTTCCTGTTTTGAGTCATAAATATGAAACTTTGTGCTTTTTGTCATATTCTACTTTATTATATATGAAAATATGTTTTGTTTTTGACCAATATGTAATTATTTTACACATATGTAAAATATTATCATATTTCATAATGTTAAAATGAAAATTTAGATTAGCCATAGACAGAAGAAATGACAAAATTCAACACCCAGTGCACTGAAAAAGAAAAAAAAACTAATGGTTTCCATGAAAGGAATGGTTAATCTGAAAACTGTATCATTATTAAGTGGGGCAAAACCAAGAGTGGCCAATCTTATGTTGTGTATTTATATGTAGAACTGTAGATATCCAAATAATTTAAAGTTCAGTAAGCTTTAAAATCAGCAATAAACAGTGATACCTTGTTATCTTTTAATGGCTTTTTTTTTTTTAATCACAACATAGGAAAACCCTGATTGTGGTATTATGTATTACATTCAGCCACAGCATTATCTTAGTCTAGGAGCTAACATCAAACCTGGTCTGTCCTTACACTAAAAGACTGTAGCCTCACTGTGTGTCCGGGTCACACCATTCTGGTGTACAACTTTTAAAGGACTTGTTCATCCCAAAAATTAAAATTTGCTGAAAATGTTCTCCCCCTCAGGACATCCAAGATGTAGATGATTTGTTTCTTCATCAGGTTTGGAGAAATGTAGCATTGCATCAGTGTCTCAGCAATGGATGCTCTGCAGTGAATGGGTGCCGTCAGAATGAGCGTCCAAACAGCTGATAAAAACATCACAATAATCCACAAGTAATCCACAGCACTCCAGTCCATCAGTTAATGTCTTGTGACGCTTAAAGCTGTAAGAAACGTATCCATTATGAAGACATTTTTAACCTCAAACTGTTGCTTCCTGCTAAAATATGAGTCCTCTATCCATAATATTGATTTATCCAGTGAAAAAGTCACATCATCTGAATCAGGAGAGAAATCTGCACAGAACAAGCAACGTTTACAAGAGAAAACAGTCCAAAACAGAGCTATACAATCATGTCTGTGGATTTGGATGTGAGAGACAACAGGAGATTTGTCCTCCAGGAGATTTGACTTTTTTACTGGAGGCAGCGTTATTATAGATTATGGGCTGCTATTTTGGCCAGAGGTGACGTTTGATGTTAAAAATGCCTTAATGATGGATTTGTTTCTTACAAACACGCAGCTTGGCAGAGACATTAGTGGTGAAATTGGCACAATCATTGGCATATAGGAGTTTGGTGGTACCAGTTATATCTTCCCACTGGGCAGGAGCTGTGCCACCTATGAAATGTAGAGAAGTGCGGTTGAAAATAAATATGCAATAGACATGTCTTTATTTCCATAAAAAACTGAAATAAACCCTTAAAGGAGCCTTGCTTAGGAGCCCTATTTTGGGTAATTCAGTTTAAAATGATGATGAATTAATATTTTTTAACCTTAAAAACCTAATCCTTGCATTGATTCACTCTTGCACATTTGTTGAGCAGTGCAATTTCTGTGACACTAGCGGCAACTAAATGGAATTGCAAAACTATTTTCTAAACTTTCTATCATATTCTAGTTTTTAGAAATGGCTCTGCTACCTCCTTAAATGATTTTTCGCTAATTTTAATATCTTCTGGACAAAGATCTTGCCTGGTTGCTTAGAAAAGTAACAGCACACTCTCTTCAACAAACCGTATGATTTGAGCATGTCATTCATCTCTAAAAATGATTGTTTTAAACGCCAAAGCCTCATTATTTACTAGTCCAACTATGAATGGCTTCCTTACAGTAGTTGTGCACATTAAACTGGGATAAGAGAAAGCATTTTAACATTAAAAATGACACTACATCACCTTTAAATTAGTTCCTATTTCCTGAACATATATTTGTGTCATTATGCTAAAAATGAAATAAAATAATATAAATCCATTTACCCCGACAGTGTTTTTGTCTTTTCCAGTAAAAACCTCCAAACACCCTTAAAATTAGGTAACTGAGAAGCAAAATTTTACTCTCGGAGGGATTGGCATAGTAATGTACATGACAATGTTAATGTATTTGGTCTTGGCGGAATAGATCTGCTACGCTGCTGCTGCTGCAACAGAGCAAGTACAGAGACTTGCTACTGCCAATACACCCCCAACATGCTGCTGTTATCTTATTCATATAACATACATGAAATAACCCCCATATAGCGTACATGAATCACCTCGTAGCAGATCTATACAGGTGGAGCTGGGGAAGGTGGAGGGTTTCTGAAGCAAGCTGCAACTGCTACGGCAAGCACAAGTCATATATTTGAATGTTGAGCAGCGAGCTCATTGGCTACCGATACAGGAGAGAACCAATCAGCTGTGCCATGTGATAATGATGTCATTCGGTCAGATTGAGTTAGACCTATCGGACTGCGCCATCTAGAGTCTCATGCCAGAACTCTGTATTTATATACTATTATCGCATTTATTAATGTTGAATTAAATTTTATTTCTGTATTTTTACTTTTCATTTTAATTTAAGTAGTTTAGCTATGTGTTTTTGTCATTTTCATATATGTTTTTAAAATATTTATATTTAGTTTTATTTGCATTTCAGTTTCAGTAATTTTAGTACTTATTAAACATTCGGTTAGTTTCTAGTTTTCATTTCAAGTTTTCTATTTTCTTTCATTTCAGCTTCATTCTCAGTCAAAACCTGCCATTACCTTGATCCATTCAAACAAATCTTTCATCCATTCTCAACTTTTGCTATGTTTTTATGCCCTACTTTTTACTGCACTGTAAACGTGTCTGTATATGTTCGTCTGTAGAAATAACCTATGTGTTATCTAAGCAGGAAGTAGAAAGATCCCATACCATGCCATACTATACCAGACTTCATCATTCATTTTTACCATCATCAAACTTACAAAATCACATTCATTCACATTCCAAAGGAACAATGTTCAAATTGCTGATCGCAAATATAATTCATTTTGAGTGATGAAAGATGAGATGCTTCGTCATGTTTGGTGTCTCATGACCAAACAGGAAAACAACGACAACAAATCTAAAAGCTGTCAGATACATTATGGTAATATGCAGAAGATAAGCTTCCTCCATTTTCCATCACTTCTTCCTCCTCATCATCCTCCCATCTCACCTGCAGTCCGAGACGGACACGCTTGGTGACGGCTGTCTCAGGAAAACTGGCCTGGACCATGGGCACCAGCTTACTGGCGAGAAAACCCCCTTCTGGGCCAATCAGATCGTTCTCCTGCTGGATGCGGGACACCACCGCAAAGTAGAGCGGGAAGTCGGTCGAGATGATGCGCCTGATCCTTTTCTTGCCAAGTTCCTCCTGACTTTCAAGATCTAAAGTGCACAGCCAACAGAGACAAGACAAAATGATCACAGTTGACCGGCTACACAGACATCAGAAATGCTGTACATTTATAGACATTACAAAGCCCGTTAAAGGACTAGTTGACAAAAAATTGAAAATTTGCTGAAAATGTGCTCATCCTCAGGCCATCCAAGATGTAGATGAGTTTGTTTCTTCATCAAATTTGGAGAAATGTAGCATTGCATCAGTGTCTCAGCAGTAGATCCTCTGCAGTGAATGGGTGCCGTCAGAATGAGAGTCATAATGGATTTGTTTCTTACAAACACGCATTTTTGTCTTCTCCAGATGTTAACTGATGGACTGGAGTGCTGTGGATTATTGTGATGTTTTTATCAGCTGCTTGGACTCTCATTCTGACGGCACCCATTCACTGCAGAGCATCCCTTGCTGTAATGTGATGTAATGACACATTTCTCCAAATCTGATGAAGAAGCAAACACATCTACATCTTGGATGGCCTGAGGGTGAGGACATTTTTAGCAAATTTTCATTTTTGGGTGAACTATTGCTTTAAGAACATGTCTGAGAGATCAAAAGAAAACAAATATATAATATTTTACACACAGAAATGTTAACCCCCACCAAATTCTCATTCTTGTAATAAAAATTATATAATTTTTATTGGTTACACTTTATTTTACGGTGTCCTTGTTACGGTGTAATTTTACATTTAAGTACGGAGTAATATTAATTAACTACCACCCGGTTTCACAGACAAGGCTTAAGCTAGTCCCAGACTAAAATGCATGTTTGAGCTGTCTCAACTGAAAATATCTTGCTCTGACATATCTTAAAATATGTCAGTGTCATTGTTCTGTGTCAAGATGCACACCTGTAATGTTTTTTTCCATGGCATTTTTGTAAAAGTTGCTTAAATATCTTAATTTAACTACGGCCTAGTCCTGGCTTAAGCTAAGCCTACATGTATTAACTGGATGGTTTGGGTTAGGATGAGAAAACAATATTACTGGTGTGCATCTTGAGACAAAACAATGGCACTGAGATATTTTAAGATATGTGAGTGCAAGTTTCTTTCAGTTAAAACAGCTCAGACATGCATTTTAGTCTAGGCTTAAGCATTGTCTCTGAAACCGGGGGAATGTCTTACCTTACTATTTGTAATCCTGATTAAACAGCATTTTATTATTCTGAGTAATTAATAATTGTTATTTATTTATAGTACATCATTAGAATTATCCTGCATGTAATTGAATTGAATTTATTCAGATTTTTAAAAAATTACCCAGGCATGCTGATTCACATTACTTGTGTTTTTACAGTAAAGAGACTCATCAGTGAGAAAAATGAGAATCTTGTTCTTTCTTTTGAAACAGGACCTACTTCAAAATCTATAATAGATAAGAAGCTTATTCTATAATTTAACAGCAAATGTTCCTATACTGTAATTTGCCAATACAGCAAGAATTAGTACACACCTTCATCCATGCCATTGAGGATGGTCTCCAGGACCTCGTCACCATAACGATTGCGATGCTCCTTCCAGACCGATCCGTTCTCACTTCTCAAGACCACGAGCTCACGATCTCCCCGACCGAGTGCCGCGAAATGGGGAATCTCCACAATCACAGGCCTTCAGGAGTAATGTGAGCCGGGTCAGTCTGTGATTTCAGTTCGTCAAAACATATTCTGGTTTTCTAGCAAAACTGGTTTCCTCACCCTAAGAACTGCATGCCAGCTGGACCAAGAGAGATGATACGGCTGGCAAGACCCTCACCCTCCACCAGAGGAGGTGGTGTGGCAAGTTTCTGCGGCTTCACCAGGCGGCAGGTGATGCGTGTTGGAGCGGCACAGGTGCGAGGAGGAATGATGACACGCAGGCCGTTATGTCTGCTGCCTCTCATCGAGCCGCCACGAGCATCCACCATGAAGCTCACAAGGAAACTGCAGAACCATAAGCACAAAGACCATGCACAATTCATTCATGATATTTCAACTCCAAGCCAGAATGTGCACAATATTTCAGGTAGAGGCAGAAAACTCACCCGGTGTGGATGGGGCTCGCTACCGGACTGACATTGTCTGACGTCTCTGTGGCCGGACTGCTGGGGATCAGCGAATCCTCATCGTACTCCTTGGGCAGAGGAAGTGGGGTGTGCTGCTGTATATGTAGAAAAGTAGATACTAACACAAACAAAAATATACACATATACACTGTACAAAGTGAACATGTGCAGTTCTTGCCTTAAGGAGTTATTTTAAGTCATGTGATTTGACCCCTAAAATTACTTTCATTTGTGTAATTCAATGTTTTCATGTTTTTAAATATTTAATTTAATTTCCATAGATTAATATGTAGTGATAAAGTGTACATCCACAAAAATACAACATTGTTATAAACACCTGTAGTCTATTATTACACTTATAAGCATTTGGTTTTATAGTTATTAAAGCCTTTTTCAAAAAATGACAAAAACAATAATAAAAATTAGACAATAGTAAAAATATATATATAATCTGCATATGGTTAATAGCCCTTAAAAAGTGTTTTGGCGGCAATATGGTACAATAATGCTTTCAGATAGTAATACCATTGTATATCTACAAACTACACTACCATGGTACAAGTAATAATAATAATAATAATAAAATGTATAGGTATGGTATTACAACCCCAATTCCAGAAAAGTTGGGAGATTTTGTGAAATGCCATAAAATCAAGAATATGTGATTCATTCTTTCTCTTTAACCTTTATTTGACTAAAGTACAAAGAAAAAATCCAATGTTTTCACTGGCCAACTTAATTTTATTTAATAAAATATGACCAAATTTTGATTTTGATGGCTGCAACACACTCCAAAAAAGTTGGGACAGCGTCATGTTTACCACTGTGTCACATCAGCTGTCCTTTTAATTACAGTGTTTAATTGTTTGAGAATTGAGGATACTAATTGTTCAAGCTTTCCAAGCCAAATTTCTGTCCAATCTCGCTTGATACAAGACTTCAGCTGCTCAGAAATGAGCTGATTCTCCTCTTCATGACTGGTCATACATTTTCAATAAGAGACAGTTGGTCAGTGAAAACTTTGGAAATCTTTTCTTTGTGCTTTTGTCAATCCCACAGAACCAGTCATAAGGGTCAATTTTTCGAAATTGAGATGTATGCATCATCTGAAAGCTGAATAAATAAGCTTTCCATTGATGTATGGTTTGTTAGGATCGGACAATATTTGGTCGAGATACAACTATTTGAAAATCTGGAATCTGAGGGTGCAAAAAAATCTAAACATTGAGAAAATCATCTTTAAAGTTGTTTAAATGAAGTTCTTAGCGATGCATATTACTAATCAAAAATTAAGTTTAATATATTAACGGTAGGAAATGTACAATTTTTTTTTTAATGGAACATGATCTTTACTTAATATCCTAATGATTTTTGGCATAAAAGAGAAATGTATAATTGTGACCCATACAATGTATTGTTGGCTAGTGCTACAAATATCCCCCAGCGACTTAACACTGCTTTTGTGCTGCAGGGTCACATTTGATCAATTTAATGTGTCCTTGCTGAATAAAAGTATATAAAAAAAAATCTGTGACCCCAAACTTTTGAAATTTTAAAACATAAGTATATAGGAGTCAATGACACTTAATATAAAGTGAGACCTATGATACTACCGGGGTACTTGTTAAAATCAATCAATCAATCACATTTACCTGCTCCATTTCATGTTCTTTCAGCATGACTGTTTCAGGAGAAACACATGGGATCCTTGGAATGGCAGGGGAATGATTCCTAAAAAAAACACAAGTTAGAAATAAGTCTGACACAAAGGAGTCTGTAAATGACAGTTCTCCGCTCCCCTCATAATTCATCTCAGTGGCCTTTCCTCGGTTTGGGCTCTACTCTTTTCTATTCAAACTAGTTTAAAACATTCTAGGTCATTTCTTCCACCAACTCTCCTCTACTTGATTATACACGTGTCTCGTCTTGTTCAATCTGAATCATCTTCAACATCATCACCGCAACTCTCCCTCGTACTCTAGAACATTCTTGGGGGAAAGGAAATCCTCATCATGGTCCTTTATGTCCTCCATCTTCAAATACCTGGCGCCCTCGTTCCCCAGCAGCTCCTCGCCTGCCGCGACGAGGGATGAGAAGAGAGAAAAAAGAAGAAGGGTGTTAAACATGCTGTCAAGAGGATATGAACACTGAATGAATACCGACTGGACAATATGGAAAGGATATCAATGGATTGAGAGCTGCTGAGTGAGTGTAATATGTTATGACAGTAACAAAGAAGTACCATGGTACTAACAAGGTTCTTTTTAAGTACCTGAGTACTATGTGAACACCATGGTAATCCTTCAGCACCATGGTATCCCAAAGTACAATGGTATAACCATCACTGTACCATGGTACTGCCACAGTACTTTTTTTAAAAGGGAAAGTAATGCAGTACTGTAACCAGATTACTATTTCCTGTAATGAAGTGAGATAATAACTTTCAGTAATCACCATCACAATTACTTTTGTGTCATTACTTGCACTGCATTTACAATTTTAAAGAACAATGATTCATGTAACATTGAACAACAAATGCTGTTTTGAACAAAGTGATTACGATTCCTTTCAATTGGTTGAAAAGCCTGTAAGCTACTTGTGAGCGATGCATGAGCTACACTGTTGCAATTGAGCTGATTACTAATACAGAACTGAATGGACAATTTGGTATATTTTTGATAGTCCATCTGGTAAAGGTTGTTTAGAAATTAATCAACGTAACGTGATTACTGTTCAAATGTCTTTTGCTACAATGTAGAAAAAGTAATTAGTATGTATTAACTAATTACTTTTTGCAATAACTTCCCCAACACTGATTGCAAGTGAGTGAGAATGAAGCAAAGGGAAAGATTTGTGATGGACATACTGCAACAAAACATATCAAAGCAAATTAAACCTTTTGTGTGTGTGTGTGAGTGTTTTATATAATATTAAATTAACTACAAATCAGAGGCACGGATGACCTTCAAAACACAATGCCTCCACTGATATCGTGCATAGACATATGTAAACTGTGCTTGTTTTCATAAAAAAGTGAAAAACCGGTGAAGCAGAAAATGACATTTTTTCATTTAATCAACAAAAAAACAATAAGGTCAAGCAGGCTTCAGTGGCGATTTGAAGTTAAATTAAAATTATTTTTATATTGTACCTAGTACCTATATATGCACATGTATATATATATATATATATATATATAGCAAATGTATATACTCAATATACTGTATATACTGAAAGATGAAACTTAAATTTTAGCATTGGATTTGCACAAGGCAGCCACATGATGCACATCCTTGTGAGAGTCTGGATGCATGCGAAACATCTTCAGGACATTATGTAAACACACCTGTAATATCTGTAATCACACCAGGAGCTGAAATACTGATTTTATATGATGCATTGATTCTACAACACACCCTTAAAAAGAGGTGAGACACTTTGTACATCGCTGATTTTGCAATTCATAATTCTGAAGAAATTAACAAATGCACAAATATTATACAGTAAGGTTATATTTATAAGTTCTTAATCAGTGTTTTCGTCTTGTAAATTTATTTCATAAACAAAACTGCGCAAGATAACACTTTAAGGGACTATATCTGTAGTTAAATTAGTTTCTAATAAAAAAAATTCTAATATTGATCATGAACCACCACTTTTTGTTCCTGGCCCACTGGAATTTCAATGATACAAGTTTACATTTATACCATAGTGCATGATAACGGTTTCACTGAGAGAACTAAAGAGGAGATGTAGCAGGTTAGTGGGAGCGTTAAGTGCTATGGAACAGTTAGATACCTTCAGGAATAAAAGCAGGCTCATTAACATCAATGCACACATGCTAATGACACATCCATCATAATTTCAAAGAATGACAATGTGTTTGTGTGCGTGTGTGTGTGTGCTTGTAATGAAATCAGTGGCCATGGCCACCGCACGAAGAAGAAAGAGGGAAATTCATACCTAACGTTAGCTGTGCAATTCCTAGAAAAACCAAGAGCAGGATGCTCTTTAAATGCCCACTCATTTAAAGAAAGTTAATTATTCTTTGTCTTGTTTTTCCAAATGGAAATTACGCTAAAGCTCTAAAACAGACATAAGCAGAGAGCTGGATTTACCTTCATCTTCAGACACATCCAAGATCTCATCAACTGTCTCTGGGAAACTCATGCGATGTTTTTCGGTGGTGGTCTTAAAGGAAAAAGGTTATTGCAACACGTGATTTCTTACATTTAGTCTTTATTTAGTTTATAGTAGTCATAGTATGCCAAGCTGTAACTCACCATGGAAACGGTCTCTTCGGTGACCAGTTTGAGCACATCACTGACTGAGATGTATCCAAGGCGCTTTGCGATGGCAAGAGCTGATGTGCCATTCTGTAGGAGACGGAAATGTTCATTTGTCAACGTCCGACATATTTTAAAATGATGGCAATCAGTTAAAAGAGGCCAGGCTCTTACAGACGTAATTTCATTTGGTTGTGCGCCATGTTTCAGGAGAAGTGTCACAATGTCCGTATGGCCCTGCTGAGCAGCCTGATGTAGCGGTGTATATCCCATCTAATAGTCCCAAAAAGAGGACAGATTCAAAGTCCGAGCTCATATGAAAGAAAAATCACTCTTTAACACGTCAGTTGTTTCTCTTAGACCTCAAGCAGATGAAATGAAGAGCAAACCAACACTCTTGCTTCTCAGATTTTTCTTCTGAGACAAAGTAACCTCAAGAGTTTCAGATCTTAACATAGTCACAAACTGTGCACGGATATCAACTAATTGATTCTATTCCTATTCTAAGAATCCAAGGAAGAACATCTAAGACAAAGATGAAAATTTGAAAAATGAAACCACTTACAAAGCTGATCAAAGCAAAACCATTATTTCATTTACCCTGGTCTTGCAGTTTACATTGGCCTGCTGCTGTAAGAGGAATTTAACCATCTTGATATTGCCGTAATGACAAGCCACATGAAGTGGAGTGTAACCAATCTGAAGAGAAATCAACAATGACAATCATAATCACCATTATCAATAATAATATGAATCATTATGTAGAAAAGCAACATATTGCACTGTAAGAGATGTGAGTTTTCACCCGTGTGGCAGCGTAGACGGACGCCCCATGTTTCACTAGTATATCAGCAATGCCAACATGCCCCTCCTGAGCCACGAGGTGAAGAGGAGTCAGACCACTCTGAGGACAGACAAGACATGCGTGTCCATGATATGAACATAAAGCAAGATATTGCATGCTATTCACAATGTGTGTGTGTGAGTGTAATGTTGAGAGATCAATGTAAACAGGTAAACATGGTCAGCTTGAAAAGAGGTGTTCATGTTTGTTCACCTTAACTAATGCAAAAATTAAGCTATTAATATATGCAAAAGTTAATATTAACAAAAATGAACTAAGCTGATCTTGTTTATTGTTAGTTTGTGGTAAATAATGCATTAACTACTTTCAGATATCAATGTTAAGAAATGCATTAATATACAGTACGTGCAAGTTAACACTAACATTTCAAATGCATGAACTAATGTTAACAAATACAACCTTACTGTTGTATACTTTTGTATAAGTGTTACCATGACATCATTGTAATATCTGCATACTGATGTGAAATGTTCTCTCATGTATGTTTTAAATGAACTGGCATTTTCTTTTTAAGCTATCGTAGAGAGGTGTATTCAAGGACATAGCAGCGATTTGTTTTTGCTCTTTTCATCACTGAAACTGCTTCTGGAAGCGGGAAAACTTTGCTTTGAAAAAGGATGCAAAAACTGAAGTACAGTAATCTCACCTTATTGCCCAGATTTACATTGGCCTGCTTTGAGATAAGCAGCAGCACCATGTCTGGTTGGCCCTCCTGGGAGGCTAGGTGTAACGGTGTGACCCCTTGCAATGACTCAGCATTGGCAGAAGCTCCATGCTGCAGTAAACTGCTCGCTGCCTCCACCTGGTTCTGTTTGGAAGCAATGTGGAGCGGAGCATAGCCGTTCTGCGGAGAAAAAAGAGCAATGGGTTAATGCACTTTGTGGTTCAAAATAATGATTGAGACTGAGAGTGTTTTCAGTGTGTTGAGCAAGGCGATAAATAGTGTCATACCCGAGCGGCACTGTGTGGTGAGCCTCCTTTGCTGAGCAAAAGATTGACCACATCCAGATTGTTATGATGGATGGCCACATGCAACGGTGTGAGTCCAGCCTAGAGGACAAGACATCTTACTTCACTGTCATCAGTAATACCAGACGAAAATGCAGTAGATATGAACACTAAAACAATACTACTACCCTTGTAAAACATAAGCGTTTAATTGTATTGAATGTGCACTTGTGTTCAAATTCTAAAAGTATATTTTTAAAACTGTACTTGCAGGTAATATATTATTAATGAAATAAAAGGCCACTTAAAAAGAGTACTTACAGAGAGACACTTTCATGTCTGTTTATTAACCCACTTAAACAGACTTTTAAAAGTGCACTTTGCAATTTTGAGGTCAGTTTTAATAATCTTTTGTTGTGCTTTAAGAAGTACACTTATTTTGATGTGTTCATACTAAACATACTAAAGCCGATGTAAAGTATTGATAACAATTTTAACTGTAGTGTGTTATTTAATATTATACTGCATGTAATAGAAATGTAAATTTTAATACATTTTCATTTAATTGCAATTAGCTTTCAATTAAGTGTCTAAAAACTACATTCATTTCGCTCTTAAGTATTATTTCCATAACAAGTACTCTTTTAAAAGTATGCTAAAGTGTACTTAGATCATTTGGCCATTTTAAGATTAACGGTTTCAAAATCAACCAACAGCCTCATCCATGGACAGGGATAGACGTAATGTTTTGAAGTAAGTATAGTAATATGTTACATGTTAAACTTTAATTAGATTATAGTTGCTGACTTCATTTCAATTACTTGTTTGTGTCTGTTTAAACGTATGTCGACACACGAGTCATTTTGGTCAGCCACTAATGCTATCTCATAAGGTCTCATCAAACAGAATAGCATTCTATAAACACATGCATGCGTGCAGCTGATTCATACTTTGCCTGCTGCATTTGGGTTGGCTCCTCTCTCCAAAAGCAGCACTGCTACATCCACCTTCCCGTATTTGGCTGCTACATGAAGAGGAGTGAAGCCTTTCTGCATGGCACCAATCAAACAGCATTAAGGTTTCAAGAGAGAGTTTTATACAGTTTATCATTTGAATACAGCAGGCTGGTGATCTTGGGCCGCACAGTACCTTGGTCATTTTGGTGAGCTGGGCGTTCATGTCCAGTAGGATGCTGGCAGTCTGTGTGTGTCCCTCACGGGAAGAGATGTGCAGTGGAGTGTGTCCTGCTGTTGTGGTGGAGTTGGGGTTTGCCTTGTGCTCCAAAAGCAGCTTCACCATCTCGTTGTGGCCCATGCGGGCGGAACAGTGTAGCGGCGTCTGGTCATCCTGATGGAGATGAAGTTTGATATCACGCTTTCCATAAGTGATGCTTTTTTTAACAAATAACAGCGGCACTGAAACAAATGAAACTTTTAAAACAAACTTAAAAAGAAAAAATCTTCTTACAGACAAATGTATTTGTTTTTCAAAATTTCTATTTCAAAAGTTGGTTCAAACATTGCATTTTGATTTAATAATAATAATCAAACGTTTTATTTTCCCAATGACAAAAACATTCACACAAAATAAAAAGATTTCTGTCATGATAACTCTCGGAGGGATTGGCATGGTAATGTACATGACAATGTTAATGTATTTAGTCTTGGCGGAATAGATCTGCTTCGCTGCTGCTGCGGCAGAGCAACTTTAATACATTTTCATTTAATTGCAATTAGCATTCAAGTAAGTGTCTAAAAACTACATTCATTTCGCTCTTAAGTATTATTTCCATAACAAGTACTCTTTTAAAAGTATGCTAAAGTGTACTTAGATCATTTGGACATTTTAAGATTAACGGTTTCAAAATCAACCAACAGCCTCGTCCATGGACAGGGATAGACGTAATGTTTTGAAGTAAGTATAGTAATATGTTACATGTTAAACTTTAATCAGATTATAGTTGCTGACTTCATTTCAATTACTTGTTTGTGTCTGTTTAAACGTATGTCGACACACGAGTCATTTTGGTCAGCCACTAATGCTATCTCATAAGGTCTCATCAAACAGAATAGCATTCTATAAACACATGCATGCGTGCAGCTGATTCATACTTTGCCTGCTGCATTTGGGTTGGCTCCTCTCTCCAAAAGCAGCACTGCTACATCCACCTTCCCGTATTTGGCTGCTACATGAAGAGGAGTGAAGCCTTTCTGCATGGCACCAATCAAACAGCATTAAGGTTTCAAGAGAGAGTTTTATACAGTTTATCATTTGAATACAGCAGGCTGGTGATCTTGGGCCGCACAGTACCTTGGTCATTTTGGTGAGCTGGGCGTTCATGTCCAGTAGGATGCTGGCAGTCTGTGTGTGTCCCTCACGGGAAGAGATGTGCAGTGGAGTGTGTCCTGCTGTTGTGGTGGAGTTGGGGTTTGCCTTGTGCTCCAAAAGCAGCTTCACCATCTCGTTGTGGCCCATGCGGGCGGAACAGTGTAGCGGCGTCTGGTCATCCTGATGGAGATTAAGTTTGATATCACGCTTTCCATAAGTGATGCTTTTTTTAACAAATAACAGCGGCACTGAAACAAATGAAACTTTTAAAACAAACTTAAAAAGAAAAAAATCTTCTTACAGACAAATGTATTTGTTTTTCTAAATTTCTATTTCAAAAGTTGGTTCAAACATTGCATTTTGATTTAATAATAATAATCAAACGTTTTATTTTCCCAATGACAAAAACATTCACACAAAATAAAAAGATTTCTGTCATGACAACTCTTGGAGGGATTGGCATGGTAATGTACATGACAATGTTAATGTATTTAGTCTTGGCGGAATAGATCTGCTTCGCTGCTGCTGCGGCAGAGCAAGTACTGAGACTTGCTACCGCCAATACATCCACAACATGCTGCTGTGAGCATGTAAGAAATATTGCTGCTGCAAATATAACGTACATGAAATAACCCCCATATAGCATACATGAATCACCTCGTAGCAGATCTATACAGGTGGAGCTGGGGAAGGTGGAGGGTTTCTGAAGCAAGCTGCAGCTGCTACTGCAAGCTCTAGTCATATATTTGAATGTTGAGCAGCGAGCTCATTGGTTACCGATACAGGAGAGAACCAATCAGCTGTGCCATGTGATAATGATGTCATTAGGTCAGATTGAGTTAGACCTATCGGACTGCGCCATCTAGAGTTTCATGCCAGAACTCCGTGTATAATGCAGTAACAGGCTGTGAAAGACTTGAAAGGACAGAAATCCATTAAAAAATATATAATTTTTGAAATGCATTCGTTCCAATTGCTTGGAATCTGTGTACATCTGTTTAAATTGAATACATTTAATTAGCTAAATATCATAAATGTGGATACAATATGGGTAGCTATGCAACAAGCAACATTCAATTAGTTCAAATGTAGGCTATATGATGGAAACAAATTGTTAATGATAAATATTTAAACTTGGTTATTATGTATTTAAAACACATTCAGTTTAGTCCTAGAGAAATCAGAGCATTTATTTATGACTGACAAATATGCATCACATTAAGTTAAATTAAAACTGTGTCATTTATATAAATAGAACAACACATTTCTAAAGAATGGTACACTGCCTTTAAATTATTCTATGTCTGTTTGCCCATTGTGTTGGTTTATTTGCTCCGCGCAACACTTTCCATTTAAAGATCTATAAGAGCTGCTCTTTTATTTGAGAGCCAGTATATCCCTTGTCAAATAATTTTGGTTTTAATTCATCAAAGGTTTGTGTAAATCCGAACGCTGCTGCCCACAGAAAGTTGATTAAATCCATTTATAAACCCGAAGTCTTGAACAACACACTAGCGTGTGTGATTTGTTGACTGAAGTGTCCGTTGTTAGACGCTCCCACACCGCATGGCAAAACCAGACTGACTGTTTCACTCCTCAAAGTTGCTATAAATGTGACAAAGAGAGTTATAAATGCAAATGCAGCAGAGCTGGTGTACTTTACCATGAATAATTGAGAGCGACTCTGTTGTGGGAGATCCAATCAAACAGATGCACAATTTGTCGAGCACCCTTATTAAACACACTTTGGAAAGCTCACTGTGTGTGTTTTTGTCCCTTTAGTTGTATTGCCAACATTATACACACATAATGCGGTAGATGCATTGCAAGAGAGGTGAAGAATGCAAGCTGCGGTTTCTGCACAGGCAAGCAGCTATGAGACATGCACCATAGTCCAATTCACTTCATGTTGGTTCGTCTGTATTGCCTTCATCCTAAAGACCACATGAACTGGAAAAGAATGAATCCTGTTAGACCTATCGGACTGCGCCATCTAGAGTTTCATGCCAAAACTCTGTACTTATCATTATAAAGACCTTATATCATACTTAAGCCTCAAATGTTAAATATACATCGGATTGGTTTCTTCTTTAAATGATAAAAAAAGTCAAACTATGAATGGTATTATAATGTTATACTAAAACTAAAACAATGGAAAAACCCTTGAGATAACATGTAGAAAGAAAAAAACATATCTTAAGCGGGCAAAATAACATAAGAGGACTTTGAACGATTAATTGCCGCTTTGAACGATTACGTAATTGTGGCATCCATAATTGTAATTGCGATTAGAAATTCGATTAATTGTGGAGCCCTAAGTCGAGGGCAGCCCTAGTCAATATAGTAGTTTTTTGTTTGGCTTTTTACAACTTAATTTCACCATAAACAAAAGCTAAATTAGCTATAATATGAAAACAAAACATGCGAAAAATACAATTTAAACAAAATTGTTTGTTTTAATTGTATATACTGTATAGGGAGTGTTATTTGCTTTTGGACAAACTGAACAAAATAGGTTTCATGGACAATTATAAAAATGCACTTTTAATAAATGACATGGCCATTTCAATTATTTTCCGTATACTATTATATTATCTTAATAACATGACTTCTCATTTTCCTTAGCTAAGCCTCAATGAAACCCCATTTTTTAAAAGGAATAAAAGGCAAAATATAAAAAACTAAACTAAACCAAACCAAAATGTAATTGAAGGTCATAAACTGAAATACAACAAAATAGCATAACATGTGCTGCACCTTGGCTTTGGCGTCCACTGGAGCTGCGTTTTGCAACAGGAACTCAGCAACTTCACAGTGACCAGCTCGAGACGCCATGTGCAGAGGTGTTTCCACTTTCTACAAATGCACGTTAATGTACAGGTACATGATCGCATACTATACAAGCACATCTTGCAGTCAAAACATCTTAAATCACAAAAATCTTTGAGGAAAATGTTGCTTTGTGACAGTGTGTAGCTTTAACTGCTGATATTTCTTACCACGTTTGAGGCATGTGGTGACGCTCCTTTTTGCATCAGTATCTTCACTATATTCAGATGACCCATAAAGGAGGACACATGCAGTGGGGTCAATCCTGACTGTTGGGACAGAAAGCATACAGACACAAAGAACTAAACATGTCACAGCCTGAAATTATGGCGGCATTAAATGCTTTCAAAGACCTCTAGTATACTAGACCCTGCTCTAATCAAATAGTTTATGCTACTTAAAGGCAAATCTGATCAAATTTGATCCACATGAGTCCAGTTCATCAATTAACATATTATGAAGTCGCTCTCACATCAAAATCCACTGACATGTTTGTTTAGAACTGTTTTGGCTTGTAAACGGTGCTCGATCTGTGGAGATCGCTCTCCTGATTCAGGGAAAGCAATATTATGTATATAGATGCCTTGTATTTTAGCTGGAAGTGATGGTTTGAAGTTAAAAACGTCTTAATGATGGATTTGTTTCTTACAAACATGCAGCTTTTGGATTCTCCAGATGTTAACTGATGGACTGGAGTGGTGTGGATTATTGTGATGTTTTTATCAGCTGTTTGGCACCCATTCACTGCAGAGCATCCATTGCTGAGACACTGATGCAGTGCTACATTTCTCCAAATCTGATGAAGAAACAAACTCATCTCCATCTTCTTTTTTATTGAAATGCATTCCCAATCTTTTAAATGAGCACCGTATCTCTTCTATGTTTTGGGACACTTTGATTGTGAATTTGTTTCTTGTTTCCTGTCTTAAGTGTCCTTTTCTCCAAAGAGGTCTGTAATATCTGGAGAAAACTCAATGGCAGTTGTTGTTCTTGACTATAAATTTCAGGAGCGACAGGTAAATAATGTCATGATAACACTGATGTGCTGGTGGCTGATAAGATGACAAGAACCTGCATGGGATAGATAAAATAGTTTAATAACAAATTTGTGATTTAGCTTATATTTTCCATGCAAAACATTTATTTTGGTACAATATATTAGCTTTGAATGACGGTGGGGAAAAAAAGAGTTTTTTGGAAGCATATTGGTGTACTTCATCTATCAGAGACTAACTGAACTATGCAATGGGTTGTCTTTTAATTGTTGAACACTGTCAATGTAAGACGTTTTTTCCCTCCATAAATCCCTATATTATAGTATTTAATATAATGCAATGTTATTTATATTACACAGTGATCCTGTGGCTCACCTCTGTTACAGCCTCCAGGGATGCAGAATGCTTTAATAGCAGGTCCATTACACGCATGTGGTTCTTCTTACAGGCAATATGGAGTGGTGTGAAGGAAAAAAAGAGTTTTTTGGAAGCATATTGGTGTACTTCATTTATCAGAGACTAACTGAACTATGCAATGGGTTGTCTTTTAATTGTTGAACACTGTCAATGTAAGACGTTTTTTCCCTCCATAAATCCCTATATTCCTTGTTCTCTCTCTTTATTTTGTTTTTTGTAAATTAAAAAACAAATTCAAGATACAATGGCAAATTCATAATAAAAGTCCCCCAACACACCAAACAAATACAGTGACCCTTAAAGGTCAGTGAAATACATTACAATAATACTGAAGAGAATTTAAGTATTTAATATAATGCAATGTTATTTATATTACACAGTGATCCTGTGGCTCACCTCTGTTACAGCCTCCAGGGATGCAGAATGCTTTAATAGCAGGTCCATTACACGCATGTGGTTCTTCTTACAGGCAATATGGAGTGGTGTGAAGCCATTCTAGGCATGTCAAGAGTGGAGAGATATTTCTATGTAAGTGAACAGATTCTGCCCATTTTAAAACAACAGGGTAAACACTATTACGTGCATTAGTTGAGCCACATGTGTCTTTTAAATGTGTACTAACCAGAGCACGGGTGTTTGGTTTGGCTCCTTTATCCAGGAGAACCTTGGCCATGCGATGGTGTCCACAGTGTGCCGCCACATGCAGTGGGGTCAGGTGGTCTAGAGTGATGTCATCAATCTCGGCATTGTACTGTAATAGCTGTCTGATACAGTCCAAATGATCACCCTGGGCTGCCATATGTATTGGAGACAGGCCATTCTGTGCAGTGAACATATGGGAACATTTAGAGCTGCCAATGGCATTTTCTTTCTTTTTTCAACTTTTCATTTGTATTACGTGTTTTGTCTTACATGACATTTTTTGTTTGTCTTAAGGTTACTGAATATATTACTACATTTAAGATTTATGCATTATTTTATTTGAATTACATATAAAATGTACATCCATTTAGATTACACAGTTTAAAATAAGCAAACTACTAAACTTAGTGTAATGCATATTTGTCAATCATGCATAAATGAAACGGGTCAGATTTCTGTAAAAGTACTAATAAACTGAGCGTGTTTTAATTTACATTAACCAGGTTTATACATGTATTGTCAATAAATACATTTTCAGTCAAATATTTGAATGAATTTAATACTGATTGTTCCACAGCTAGCAATATTTGAACCATGTTCATACAACTGAATACATTTAGTTTTATTATATTTATATACATTTATAATTTAGTATACATATATTTATACTGACTCAAGTAACTTTGCATTTTGAAAACATGATCATTAAAATTGACCAAGTTCTTACCGGTTTCATTTATGTACATTTTGACTCTATGACGGACAAATATGCATCACATTGAGTTTATTAGTTTGTTTAAGTTCTTACATAACCTCATAAGAACAATAGCTTGACCTTTGTTAATGTCATTGAAGTGAACCAAATCACAGAGATTAATACACTATTAAATTCTTCTTCACCTTGCCGATGCGTCATTATTTTCCCTTTTATTGTTGCAACTATGAAGCTACTCATTTGTGGCAGATGAAATACAAATCTGAACGTCTCCATGTCAATGTTTTTATGGCTATATGAAATTTGGGTGCACGCCTACCTTGGTCTTGGCCTGTATTGGGGCTCCTTGGTCCAGAAGGATCTCGATTATTCTCACATGGCCATTTCTGGCAGCACAGTGAAGAGGAGTCAACTCATCCTGTGTTAAAAAAGGGAAGAAGAACAAATGTGCATACAAATTCTCTGTCACTAAAGTTTAGAATTGTAGCTTTTTTAACATACTTTTGTCTTGGCATCAATCTTTGCTCCTCGGTCCAGCAGAAGTCTGACCATGATGACATTTCCTCTCCTGGATGCAATATGTAGAGGTGTGATCCCGTTCTGAAAGAAAGCCACACTAGTTTGAAAGCAACTGTAAACTGACAGAGGATCAGTGTAGAAATATTTAAAAGACAGACCTTGGGTGTGAAGTTCACATCAGCTCCTCTGTTTAGAAGTAGCTGGGAAACATTCAGGTTTTCATAGTGGGCTGCGATATGGAGTGGCGTGAAGCCTGTCTGTAGAGGATCATGGGAAACGGAGTTAGCAGCCAGCACACTCTGTCTTGTCGATGTAAAATATAGTTGTTATTCTGACTGCTTCATTATCATTGCAAAGATCAATGAACCGTGTACACTACTGTTCAAAAGTTTGGGGTAGATAAGAAAGGAGTCTTTTCTGCTCGCCGAGGCTGCATTTATTTGATTAAAAATACAGTAATATTATGACATATTATTACCACTTAGAATGATTGTTTTCTATTTTATTATATTGTAAAATATAACTTACTCCTGTAATCAAAGCTGAACTGCAGTCTTCAGTGTCACATGATCTTCAGAAATCATTCTAATATGCTGATTTGCTGCTCGAGAAACATTATTATTATTATCATCAGTGTTCAAAACAGTTGTGCTTCTTCATATTTTTGTGGAATAGAAAGTTAAAAAAGATCAGCATTTATTGGAAACATCTTTTTTTAATATCATTAATGTCTTTACTGTCACATTTGATTAATTTGAAGCTACTGTATGTAAGTTTCTTACCTTGAAACATCAATCATTCTGATGGTAAAGTGACTTTTAATAAGGCAAATAAGTTTGATCCGGTGTCGAAATTCCGCAAAAAGGGAGGAATGCTTTACGGCAGGAACCAAATGCACATGTAATTATGACAGTGATGATTACGACTTAACTGTAAGGGGCTCCAAAGTCGCAAAAATACACAAAACTACATACAGTTGCTTTAATATCCCTTACGAAAAAGAAGTTTATTCAAGTGTGCTATTAGTATACTTCTTTTAAACTAAAAAGTCTACTTTTTATGTACTTCTCAGAAATGGGCTTTATGTACTTCTCAGAAATGGGCTTTATGTACTTCTCAGAAATATACTTAAAATGACATTCAAGTATACTTGACTTATACTTAGAAAAAGTCTAAATATATTTGAGCTATAGCTACTTGTGCTCCGGGAATCCATGTTTTCATTGTTATACGGTAGGGGGCGCTAGAACACATCTTCTGTACAGAAACAAGCGAAGAAGAAACCGAAACAACAGACGCTTCCACGTGTAATCTAACACGATCATCAGACATAAAACAGCATCAAAACTGTGTAACGTTATGGAATAAAATGTCGACTCCGTCTACGTTTTGATTATCATTCTGAATTCAATTAATATTTTTTCAGCTTTTTGTTCAAAATGTTGTTTATTTCTTTATTTTTTATTTATGAAACTTATCCACATTCAAGTGTTTAAAAAAAGAATGCATGACGCTAGAATAAAATGTATTTGTTTACAAGCAGATACTCTGTTCTTTTGATGTTTTGTATGTTCAGATATTCATGTAACAAAATATATACAAATTAATACCTAAATAGGGACATAGTAGTATACTTAAAGTATGATGTAAAGTTCACTTAAAGAAAACTTACGAGTA
>NW_015505732.1:1134625-1162943 GCF_001515645.1 Sinocyclocheilus grahami
CACGTGTAATCTAACACGATCATCAGACATAAAACAGCATCAAAACTGTGTAACGTTATGGAATAAAATGTCGACTCCGTCTACGTTTTGATTATCATTCTGAATTCAATTAATATTTTTTCAGCTTTTTGTTCAAAATGGTGTTTATTTATTCCTTTATTTATGAAACTTACCCACATTCAAGTGTTTACAAAAAATAATGCATGAAGCTAGAATAAAACGTTTTTGTTTACAAGCAGATACTCTGTTCTTTTGATGTTTTGTATGTTCAGATATTCATGTAACAATACGAGTATACTTGAAGTATAAAACTATTAAACTAGTAGTTTACTGAGACTATACTTCAAAGTGTACTAAAAATGCTACAAGTATTTAATTAGTAAACTATCAGTATACCTAGTTCACTTTTAGTATAGTTGCAGTACACGCTAAAAACATAGATGTAAACTAGTTGTGTACTCAAAGTCTACTACTGTTATACTTAAAAGTATACTTGTATATACTAGAAAGTGGGCCAATTTAGTCCCAAGGAGTATTGAAATAGTACACTTACAAGTATACTACTAGTACTCTGATATATGTATACTTACTACATATAGTATACTTAAAAATATAATTGAACTTTCTTTAAGTCTACTTAATAAAATAAAATACTTATTCAAATAAACTTGAAGTATACTTCTTTTTGGTAACCTTGCTGAATAAAAGTTTTAATTCAAAATAAATAAAATAAATTACTACTGACCCCAAACTTTTGAACTTTAGTGTGCTTACACAGATTTATATGATTTATTATGATACATTACTAGATGTCCAGTTGAATAGGAAAAGAGCAAGGAAAGAGGTTTTCCATCAGTTTACACAAACCTTGCTTAAGACATCAGGATTTGGGTCATTCTGTAAAAGCACAGCGGCAGTTCGGGTGTCATCGTTTCGGGCAGCGATATGCAGTGCGGGAAGGCGGACCTTGCCCTTAGTACCGTGGTTGATGAGCAGGGCCACCACATTCTCATGGCCCTGCTGAAGAGCCACAGCAAGAGGGGTAAAGCCATCCTGCAAGAAAGACAAACACACAAGACACACATTTTCAGATTTTTTTTTTTTTACATGAACACCCATATTTCTCTCAATAACCTGAAAATGGCAGGTTAAGGTAAGTGTGCAACCTCTGTTGGCTTAACATGCTAAACGTTTCCTTTTGGTGCAGTAAAGTTTGATCCGACCCAAAAATAAGTGTGCTTAATTGTATTGAATGTGCACTTGTAGTGTACTTCATATCTTAAAGTAAATGTTTAAATAATGTACTTGCAAATAATATAATACTAATGAAATAAGTGTATTTAAAGAGAGACACTTTCATGACTGTTTCTTAACACACTTAAGTGCACATTGAAATCATGTCAAGTTTTACTTTGAAGTACATTTTAAATCATTATGTTTTAATAATCTTTTGTCATCCTTTAAATAAGTGCACTTATTTTAATGTGTTGACTAACATACTAAAGCACATGTAAAGTATGTGATTGTAATTTTAACTGCAGTGTTATATTAATATGTGATTTACAAGTTAATATGTGCTAAATGTACTAAGCTGCTTCAAATATACAAATATATTTAAATACATGGCATGCAATACAGTTATTATGAATATGAATAATCATGACATGCAAAGATATCCTTAATTCCTACATAAGTGGGTTAAAAACACCCTTAAGTTCAGATAACTGCATTTAATATAAATTTAATACAATTATAATACTTTTTCATTTAATTGCAATTAACATGCATTTAAGCATCCGGAAACATTACATTTGGTTAACTGTTTGGTTATACACATTACTCAAAATATCTCCTTTTGTGTTCAACAGAAGAAAGAAACTCATGTTTGGAAGGGGGAGTAAATGATGACAGCATTTTCATTTTTGAGTGAACTATCCCTTTAAGATTATTCTTTTAAAGTATATTATTCCACTAATACATACTCATACATTTTTAAAGGCATGCTAAAGAGTACTGCTTTATTTCACAAGCGCAGCATTACCTCAGTTGGAATGGTCTGATTGGCTCCATTGTCCAGGAGAAACTTCACAACCTCCAGGTGATTCTCTTGTGCAGCCATGTATAGAGGAGTGAAGCCCTTCTGTTGCAGACAGACATAAACACCCATATGCAGATACAATACCAAACTAACAAGCACACAAATACACAGATGACAATACAGGCAGACAGATTATAGTTCGGACAGCAATGCTGCATACATTTAAAAACACTCAACTGTTCAAATGAACTACAGAACATCCAACTGGGGAGAAGAAAACACATAAACCACTCTCTTATATTGTGATTTAGGTCAACATTAGGGGACTGCTCGCAGATAGCTGAATATTATACAGTAACACAGTAACCAACCCGGTTATTAGCTCACCTGAGACTGAGCGTTGACATTGGCTCCATAGTTAACCAGCTCTGTGACCACCTGCTCCTGTCCAGCTAACGCAGCTATGTGAAGAGCAGTGTTTCCTTTCTATAAGAGAAATATCTTATTTAATGACACAGAAAATGTTTTATTTTTTCTAATCACATGCATTGTTTTAAAAATCAAGCATTCCGTTGTGAAAAAGTAGAGTGCCTAATTGTATTAAATGTGCACTAGTGTACTTCGAATTACAAACATATATATTTGTTTTATTAAAAATGTACTTGCAGATTATAGAAAAATTATAAAGACGCTTTAATATGTTGTGCGTTTTAATAGACCGGTGACGACCGCACAGAGTAGCATTATAACAGATCTTTCAAGTGTATCTAGTAGCTGCTTTACCCCACATACACACGACCGGAAGCAGCGGAAGCGCGCGACTGTGGCATAATAAAAGCTCCGCTGCTTTACCCCCCATACGCACGACCAGAAGCAGCGGAAGCGGTCGACTGTGGCATAATAAAAGCTCCGCTGCTTTACCCCCCATACGCACGACCAGAAGCAGCGGAAGCGGTCGACTGTGGCATAATAAAAGCTCCGCTGCTTTACCCCCCATACGCACGACCAGAAGCAGCGGAAGCGGTCGACTGTGGCATAATAAAAGCTCCGCTGCTTTACCCCCCATACGCACGACCAGAAGCAGCGGAAGCGGTCGACTGTGGCATAATAAAAGCTCCGCTGCTTTCGAGCCTTGTGTCACGTTCGTTCAGCGGCTTCGCTTCGACGGCTTTCAGCCTCACTCTGCTTCATTCTACTACGTTAATAAATCATTAGCTCATCCATGAACATGATTTCTGCCCGAGTCCCGTCGGATTGCGATGGCTGTGAGGATGAAGACGACAACTCCCATGATTGCACACTCAGTCACGGCGTCATCAAACTACGCCTTTGTCTCTTTGTTTATTTTAAATACGCGCCCTCTAGCGGCGAAAAATTACATACTGTGCCTTTAATTCTGGTAAATGCCTGGCCACCAAGTCTTACCTTTGTGGTCGTCTCTAGAACAATACCGTGGTGCAATAGTTCCAGCACCATTTTAACATGGCCTTCTTTCGAGGCCAGGTGCAGCCCGTTGAGTCCATTCTGTGAAGAGAAAGAGACAGCAGAGCAAACTCACTCTGAAGGTGATTTGATCTCAAATTATGCAGTCTTGTAATGTCCCAAAGAGACTGAAATGGGGATGTGGGGGGTTGTAGATCACTCCCACTCTCACGAAACACACAGAGCACTGTCAAATGACATCAACCGATGATGATGATGATGATGATGATGATGATGATGATGATGGTGATGATCAGGCCGGTGGTCTCTCTGCTGGGAAGAATACAGGCCATGTGGGATAGGTCTAACCTCACACAGCCTTCCTTCAGCCTCACAGGACATGTGAGGTTGGACCTTTCTCACATTGCTGATATTATCCCCTCCGAGTGTAGAGACCACTCACCCCATCTCAATGTGTCTCAAAGAAAGAAACGAAGGAGCAAAAGAAAAAGAATGGATGGATGAAGAAGAAATACTGAACAGATATAAAGCTGCATCTGCAGAACAAAAGTTGCACAATTAAGTGGCGATGCAGAGATGTCAAACTCTGTCATTGGAAAAGGTGTAATGATCAACTTGCACACCTTATATATATCTTTTTTTGCATCAGTCAGTAAATGTTAATAGACATCTCATTTATGTAGAGTATATTGATTACTGCATTATATAATATTTTTGTGGGGGAAAAAATAGGCTTTATACAGTAGTTCTAAGCAGAATGCTAGCATTCTGTTCCAAACAAACACAAATATCCATGCAAAAATATTTTCTTAATTAGTATACAAAAACAAATGTATCTTTAATTTATTGGACAATATGTTATGGAAGAGAATAAAGAATGTATAAGTATAAGTGTACTGTTTGTTCACATTGACAAATCGCTTTTTTTTCTTGTAAATTTTGTTAGATATCTGCTAAAAACAAGACAGCAAAACATTTTATTTATGAGGTTAAAAAAACATATTTGAGTTATATTCACAGAAAACAAGTCTGTTTATCTTATACAGTTTTGTCAAGTAAAGGCCGATTCGGATGGTAATTGTCTCTCATGGCGACGTAAGCTATTCTCAAAATTTACAGGCGTTAGTCAGTGATTTATTGCCGTCTGAATCCAGAATTTTGGTGTTTTTCTCCCACCCCCCGCATAAAAATCCCCGGATGAACTACAGTCCGAATCCACATCTCTGAGTTTACAAGAAGAAATTGATTCAAAATTCAGTGCCGAACACAGTAACTGTTGCACTTCGCCGTGATTTGCATGCATATTTATTACTGATTTGTTTAGTTTTTTCAATATTTCATAACTGCTCCACCACAGCGAGTGGGAGCTGTTAAGAACAAAAAGAAGAAAGAGAAGAAAAGCACACAAACATTTGAAACGGGTCATTTTTGTGGAAGCAACAGGTATGCAATACAATTTTAAAATATGTATTATATACAATTATATGCATACAAATATTAACCAAGCAGCTTTATGTTTATCTCATGTAAATAAGAACTTGCATTAACTTATGTCTGCTAATCTCCACATTTTTAGTGACATCCATCATTTCGAGAGATAAAATGCAAGACAGAAAACCATTTTAAGTAAAGTGTGTCACTATTCTTCTATAGTATTATACTGAACTGAACGACAACTTCAGTGATTATGATAGGAACGCACTTTGTGGGATTCAGTTGCAAATTGAAGAAAAGTTAGTTTTTCAATGAACTTTGTGACACAAAAAAGTGCAAAACTCTGACAAAATTTGATTTCTTGATGATTTGATATTTTAATAGTGATTTTATAATTTCAAAATATAAAGCAAAAAGTAGAAATGAATGACTAAAAGCCAATAAGTGCTCCTCTGCTGCCATCTACTGGTTATATTGGTGATTTGATGTATTTTTAAAAAATGTATTTTAAAATGTATTTTATTTTATTAAGTGTTTGTTTACCACAATGTATATTTTGGTCATCCCGTTAAAAATAACATTCAAATTGGATCATTTATAGAGCTTTAAAATGCTGGAAATAGTTTTGTGGAATGCTTGAAAGTCACAGAAAAGTGCTTGAATTTCTCTCTCAAAGGGTTGTACAAACCCTGAAATTAATAATGTAAGAACATCCGACTATTTCTGCAACAACACTATGGCTATAGTTAGCGTTACTACTTCTGGTTTTGTGCGTCAGCGCTGTTTGATCTGTTTATAACAGATAATTCTGTGCAGAGTTTGAATGCTTCTCGCTAGATCTCGCAGCCAATGTTGCCAGATTGGGCGGTTTTGAATTTGAATGTGCGGGTGGACAAAATTTGGGCTGGTTTGGGGTCAGTTTGGCGTATGACATTTTATTTTCAGCAGACAATCATGCGACTGGCCACGTGAGCACGATCACAGAACTCGCTTCTCCACTGTGAATAAATCAACATCTGAATCCATGAGTTTTATCACTGAGGTGCCATGTAAATTTGCTTTTACAGACGTCCACACGAGAAACTATTACCGTCCGAATAGGGCTTAAGTCTGTCTTGCTTTAAGAATGTTTAGATATTGAATTTAGGCCAAGACAATCATACTAAGAAAATATTGTTTTTGCAATATAGCCTATGTGTCCTATAGCTCAAGGGTCTGGCAGCAGGTTTTTGAAAGAGCTCAGCGGTGCATTGTGAGTTCAGTAGACCTACTCACACGTTTGCTTCAGTATGACGACTAAATGGAGCAAAACGCTGAAGTCATCACACACAACGCATGCAGGCATTAATCAAAGGGCATGGACATGTCAGTTTACAAACAGGCTAAAGGGAAAAGAAATGGACATGAATGCATCTACTGTACACACACAATAAAATCTGTGCGCAATTCAGACACGGAAAAAGAAAATTATTTCCAATCAGGTCCACCAAGGTAAAGAAGGTAGTTTAGCACAAATATCGGGTGAAAAGACACACCCTTAAACGGCACAGCAAGCAATTTGAGTTGAACCGGACATGTTCACACACGTTTGCTTCAGTATGACGACTAAATGGAGCAAAACGCTGAAGTCATCACACACAACGCATGCAGGCATTAATCAAAGGGCATAGACATGTCAGTGTACGAACAGGCTAAAGGGAAAAGAAATGGACATGAATGCATCTACTGTACACACACAATAAAATCTGTGCGCAATTCAGACACGGAAAAAGAAAATTATTTCCAATCAGGTCCACCAAGGTAAAGAAGGTAGTTTAGCACAAATATCGGGTGAAAAGACACACCCTTAAACGGCACAGCAAGCAATTTGAGTTGAACCGGACATGTTCATCAAAGAAGAGTAATTATGAAATCTGAACACTTAGCTACTCTCCTGATCTTCATCACCTAAGTAGCATTCTGAGCCATTGAAAGCCACTCTTAAGCTTGGCTGGGAATGGCATTCAATACCAAGGCTTATCCTGAAGTTGCTCTCTGCCCTGCTCTTTACCATCTCTGGAGCAAAATTCAAGACGATATGTGACCCTGGAGCACAAAAGCAGTCTTAAGTCGCTGGGGTATATTTGTAGCAATAGCCAAAAATACATTGTATGGGTCAAAATTATCGATTTTTCTTTTATGCCAAAAATCATTAGCATATTAAAGTAAAGATCGTGTTCCATGAAGATATTTTGTAAATTTCCTACCGTAAATATATCAAAACGCATTGCTAAGAACTTCATTTGGACAACTTTAAAGATGATTTTCTCAATATTTAGATTTTTTTGCACCCTCAGATTTTCAAATAGTTGTATCTCAGCCAAATATTGTCCGATCCTAACAAACCATACAGCTTAAGTACTTATTTTGAAAAATTGACCATTTTGTTATGAAATCTGAACACTTAGCTACTCTCCTGATCTTCATCACCCAAGTAGCATTCTGAGCCATTGAAAGCCACTCTTAAGCTTGGCTCAGAATAGCATTCAATACCAAGGCTTATCCTGAAGTTGCTCTCTGCCCTGCTCTTTACTATCTCTGGAGCAAAATTCAAGACGATATGTGACCCTGCAGCACAAAAGCAGTCTTAAGTCGCTGGGGTATATTTGTAGCAATAGCCAAAAATACATTGTATGGGTCAAAATTATCGATTTTTCTTTTATGCCAAAAATCATTAGCATATTAAAGTAAAGATCGTGTTCCATGAAGATATTTTGTAAATTTCCTACCGTAAATATATCAAAATGCATTGCTAAGAACTTCATTTGGACAACTTTAAAGATGATTTTCTCAATATTTAGATTTTTTTGCACCCTCAGATTTTCAAATAGTTGTATCTCAGCCAAATATTGTCCGATCCTAACAAACCATACAGCTTAAGTACTTATTTTGAAAAATTTACCATTTTGTGGTCCAGGGTCACATATGGATCTCACTCCCATTATAGGTAAGGTCCTTCTGATCACCAGTTCTCCTACCCTCTTAAAAATAAAGGCTCTTGGCATTGATGCTTCCACTAAAAGCCTTACTATCCATGGAAGCTTTCCATTGCACAAAAGGTTCTTCATAGTGGAAAAGGTTCTTTAGAATTTTTAAAATGTAGAATTTAAAAATTTCAAAAGGTAAAACAAAAAGGTTATTTTAAGAACTAATCACTTAAAGGTTCTTCTATGGCATTGCTGCAAAAAAAAAGCCTTTTGGAAGCTTTAATTTTATGAGTTTAAGGACTATTGTCACATCACGGAAATAATGAAGTGTGCGAAGTGGCCCTGTGTGCTCTAGATCATCTGAGATCACACATCTTTCACATTTTGTCTTCTAGAGCGCCTCTCGAGATCAAGCATTTATCTGTAAGAAGATTCACTTCTGCAAACAGACATTTCACCTCCAAATGAAGCCTGGCTGTGACTCAATCGAACAATGAATCATATGTTTTTTTTTCCTCTTGAGGAATACAGGGAGTTGAGGAAGTCTTACCTGATTGGCTGTGTTGACGTCGATGCCATTCTTGATGTGGTCGAGAGCCTTTTCCAGATTACCTGAGCGAGCTGCACGGAGGAAACTGGTGCCAGCATCAGCCTGAGAAAAAATACAGGAAGTAATACAGGAGGGTAGAATTTAAGAGTTAGAAGTTTTAATGGTTTAATTATATTGTGAAAACTGCTTTTGTGCCAGCTCTCTGTATTTCCAGAACTTCATAGAATCTCACATGTGAGGAGTGCTATATAAGATAACAATTGTGACAAAACATTTGTGAGCCTGGAGCACAAAAGCAGTGTTGAGTCGCTGGGGGATATCTGCAGCAATAGCCAACAATACATTGTACGGGTCAAAATTATAAATTTTTCCTTTATGCCAAAAATCATTAGGATATTAAGTAAAGATCATGTTCCATGAAGATATTTGTAAATTTCCTACCGTAAATATATCAAAACTTAATGTTTGATTAGTAATATGCATTGCTAAGAACTTCATTTGGGCAACTTTAAAGATGATTTTCTCAATATTTAGATTTTTTTGCACCCTCAGATTCCAGATTTTCAAATAGCTGCATCTCGACCAAATATTGTCCGATCCTAACAAACCTTACATCAATGGAAAGCTTATTTATTCAGCTTTCAGATGATGCATAAATCTCAATTTCGAAAAATTTACCCTTATAACTGGTTTTGTGCTCTAGGGTCACATTTGGTTAACTTTTTTATTTTTTTAAATATTGATGTTGAAGTAAAACAACAACAGCAACAAAATGGGACAAAACCAGAAAACACTGTAAATGAAAACAAATCGAAGGACAAGATTTTCAACATTAGATACATACACAAATACATACAGCACACCTGGGTAAAAAGATAACATGTTGTTTTCTGTATTTTTTTCCTGTGTGAGAAAGACGAATGGACACACATGTGTACTGTATATTTTGTCGACCTTAAGTACACAAACATTCAGATTATCTCCTTATAACTGGTTTTGTGCTTTTTTATTTTTTTAAATATTGATGTTGAAGTAAAACAACAACAGCAACAAAATGGGACAAAACCAGAAAACACTGTAAATGAAAACAAATCGAAGGACAAGATTTTCAACATTAGATACATACACAAATACATACAGCACACCTGGGTAAAAAGATAACATGTTGTTTTCTGTATTTTTTTCCTGTGTGAGAAAGACGAATGGACACACATGTGTACTGTATATTTTGTCGACCTTAAGTACACAAACATTCAGATTATCTCAAAGAACAGACAAACTGCAAAAGGAAAGAGTAAAAAGCATCAGAGCAGCGGTTAGAATGAGAGAAAGAACTGGAAAAAGTTCATTCATATTTTATCTACTGTTAAAGCTCATTTGTTCAAATCAAATGATTCTCAATAAAACCCAAAACCAAAGCAGTCAGACACAAAGACAGATAAAGAACGAATCTGATTGTTCTCTATTGCAGTGACCTTCCTAACCTTAACATTCATCTAAATATAGAAAATTACTGAAAAGCATTGAGTTTTTTTTCTCTTCTCAGCAGTGCATCTTCAAAATCATATTAAGAATATTTGGCATCAAGACTCAAATAATAAATAAATTGAACACATTATTATACGTGGAGACAAACTTTCTCATCATTATAGCTTGATGATCAAAGCCAACTAGAGGCTCATGAGGGAGCTGCAGGCTGTGTGTGCGGTTGTGACAGAAATTGCAATGCTATATTAAATAAATTTGTGTAATTAACTAATGAAAAAATAAATATAAAAATTTAGAAGTACACACAAAAAAAAAAAAAGTTTGGACACCCCGGTCCTAAGATGATTCACTGAGTATAAATGAACCATTCCATGGTTTCTTCAGTCTGATAAACACACTAAACAGAGGTTTTCACACTTTCAGCCAAAGATCAAATGATTTCTAAAAAGCCCATTTATATAGAGTACATACACATTTGCATAATTCCAGAACAACTCCTTAAGATTTTAATCACATGTCTGGATTCAATCGCTTCTGTGGCTTAAGTGAACAGATTTCCACAGATTTTCACATCCTTGAGACTGAGCTGCATTGTATGTGTTGTGTTGTTGCTGGCGGCAGTGGGAATGTGTGAGAGTGTGTACCTTCACGAGCAGCAGGGCTGGTCCACTGATCAAATATACTTGACAAGTACATGGAGACATGGACACACACACACACACACACACTCACTCACTCACACACACACACACACACACACTCCCTCACCCTCACACACACACACACACACACACACTCACTCACACACACACACGCACACACACACACACACTCACACACATTCTTTTAAAAGCACAAAAAAAATCTTACCGACCCCAAACCTTTGAACAATAATGTATACTATAATCTAAAAGTATATGTACAGGATATGGGATACTCTATGTAGTAATAATGTGTACATTTTGAGACTTTTTTGCATATATGATTAAATTTTTTCTGTTATATTTCCTAAAACCACGTGCTATTTTACACAGTTAAAAAAGTCTTATATTTCAATATTTCAAACTTGGTACTTTAAAAATCACTATAAATGATTTTTTTTTTTGCAAAAATAACTTACCTAACCCTAACAGTAGGAAGAGTGACAGATTTTAGTCTTCTTTCTAAGTTTAAGTCCAGATTTTTGGTTTAGATTTTTATTACCTTTTCAGAAATGCATTTTTTAACCCTGAAACATTTTTTGGAGAGTCCCCTACATGCGTAAAATGTGAGGTCACTGTACACGAGCGTGTGTTTGCAGCAGATAAGGCACTGGAGACGGTCATGTAGACCACACCTCATTCCTTGCCAGTGGCTTGCTTAATTCTCCACACCTATACAGCGTACCACTGTACGCCAAGAGAACAAACCAAAAGATGCTGGTTTTAACCCTTACACTTCAAAAAGGAAAAATAAAGCATAAATAAAGAATGTTATAGTTTCTTCTGTCTCCCAGCTATGCAAAACATATTGAAAAACATGACTCTATTTAAAACCAGTTACATTTCATGTTACAACATGAACTTGCTAGAACATTTTGCAACAATGCAATTTCATCTCTCTGTTTAAAAAATTAGAAAAATAAAAAATGAATAATTTGAGGCAAATACATTTTAAAATACAGCTGGCTGGATGGGTGCCACACATTTATAAGTGTAGTCACATTTTGATATCACTTGTGACTGTTTTAATGTGTCCTTGTTACACATGTGACACACTTCTACCCAATACTAGATAATGGCATAAGTCGCTCTCTCCCCACTTTTCCATTTCATCGAGCGTTTTCAATCTGCGCAGATCTGCTCGATGCATTCTGACAAGCAAACGGCCTTTCTGAATGAGCCTTTGGGAAAGGACACATTATATCTGTGTGTGTGTGTGTGAGTGAGTGAGGTTTGGCACTGTTTCAGTCTGCAGAAGGACTTACAGTGACAAAGACCCTTGGAGGGTGGGGGGTACTTCAGGAGTACCAAGCCTGGTGACAATGTCCCAGACACGGATGGGGAGGGCATGGTGTGTGTGTGTGTGTGTGTGTCTGAGGGGGGCCCAGTCTCTTTCAATAAAAGAAGCAGCACTCAACACTGTGAACCACCAAATCCTTCTCCTTACTCTCAATGAAGCAGACATTACAGGCTCAGAGCAGAACTAACCAGTTACCATGAAAAGGATCTGCTTTATCGCCACATCAACTACCCATTCATTTTCCACAGGATCAGTGCTAAGTGTATTCTGACTTCACACCAAATCACTTAGTCAAGTTATCACCTGGAAATGCATTTGTGCATGGATAAATGCCCATCATCTGATGCGGAATTTACTAAAAACACTGCTGTTCATCCCAGCCAAGAAACATCCTTGCCAAGACCTCGTCATAGACAACACGGTCATTTCCCCACATAAAGCCAAGAACCTTGGCACCACACTGGACAACGGTCTGTCATATGCATCCCACACGCTACCCATACTCAGTGTGCACAAATAGCACCTTCAGGGGAACAACATCTCGTCACTGGGGCAGTACCCTCAGAAGGACATCTTCGTACCTCATTTACCCCTAAAAGGTTCATAGTACTACAGAGTACATTCCACAACTCTAAGTTACTAACATGCACCTTTTAGGTGTAGATAAGGTACAAAGTTGTCCTTTTAAGGGCACTTCACCAGTGACAAACTGTTATACCTCTAAAGGTTTTTTTGCACAATTTTTGCACATTTTTTCTGGCACTGCACAGTCAATACATTACTTCTGCACCTTTCTAGGCAAGCTACTCAGGTCCTATAGTACAAGCCCTAGTCGTATATAGTATCTCATTTCTGGCCAGCCTCTCAGTGAAACTTCTGCAGCTCATCCAGGATCAAATGCCCAAATTATATTGAACCTTAGTACTCTGTCATCACACCGCCCCTCCACTGGCTCTACATATATTCACTATTGACTAAGATTTTTCCCTCAATAAACTCAAAATTAGCTGCTTACTGATAGTAAATAAGCTAGTTGTTGTAGTAGTTGTGTTCATGTATGGGGTAGGGTTAAAGGCAGGGTAGGTGATTTGGTTCCAAAACATTTTTTATTATGCTGTTTGAAAGTCCCTTCACATCCCGATAGCAATCACTAGGTTAAGTTGTCTAAATGTATTCATATCATCTATCATCGATCCGAGGGCTACGATAGGCTGTCCTGCCTGTCAATGTATGTATTTGCATACCTCTGCGCACCCTGTTCACACAGACATGGTACGTCATCAGCGCGTTCCGTTACGCTATTGCAGACCGAGTGAGAATGGAAGGTGTTATTATTTTAATATTATGCACTTTGGACTGTAATGTTTTCTCACCGGTTCATGTGTTTTGGAGGAGGCGTGGCTTTGGAGAGTGATTTGCAGGGAGGGTGGGATCTTATGCTTTCAAAGCTAGCTTGCTATTGCTAGCCTCTCTGAAATTGCCTACCCTACCTTTAAGGGATCTAGAATATGGCCATGCAGAATAAGGCATTCATATGAGCTTTTTAAGTTCTAATAAACAGCCAATATGCTAGTAATATGCATGCTAATAAGCAACTAGCTAATAGTGAATAGTGTTCCCTAACCTAAAGTGTTACCTCTTTTCCTATCAGATAATTTTTCTGAATTGCATTCTTACCATCTGTTGATCACAAAGGTCTTACACATGCATAGCAAATGATGAGCCACTGGTCAACATGCTCTGAGGTTCCGGTAAGGAGTTATTAGTGGTTAATGGTCAGACCAAAAATTGTGAATCCCAATATCCAGATTGCACTTGTTATGCATGGTGATTAGGGGTGTAACGGTTCACAAAATTCCCGGTTCGGTTCGATATGACACAGTGATGTCATGGTTTGGTACATTTTCAATACAGGTGTGGGGGGGGGGGTAATTGGTTACGTCGCAATGTTGGAAACCATGAAGGCAACCCAATGGATATCACGCAAGCAACGTGCAACGTTGCGCAAGAGTTATGCCGGTTAACGTCTTAATCTCAGTCAATTCATTATGCAGAAAGTGAAAGTAAAAACAGAATGATGGAGCTTTCGGCATCTGACATATTCTCAGAGATGACGAGAGACGAATCTACTTCAATATATGCTGATAACGTTATATAGCTAACTGTTTCTAATATTAAATAGTGAAAAAAATGAGAAGAAACATATTTCGTGTTAAACAGGTTGTTTTTGAAAGTCGGTGCTTGAAATAAAAGCTTTTTATTTCATTGATTTTTATTGATGACTGAAGTGTTAATATTTTAATCATAGACCTATATTTCATTGTATAGACCTGTTTTAAAATACCTTTTTTAAAAACATTTTAATTCAGGAGTAAATAGCGTAATCTTTTGTTATCCTCGCAGCACGTCAGTTATTTGGTCATTATTGCAGGGCAAATTTATTTTAATTTTAATTTAATAATAAAAGTAACTTCATAATAATAATAGGCCTAATAAAAATAATAATGTAACAGGCCTACATTAATTGGAAATGCCAAATCCTCTTAATATTGCCAATAATTGATGTTTTTGACAATATCTCTGGCTATCGTCGATACAAGATCATCGTCTTTCGATGCAACCAAGCAAGGGGAGGTTATCGCAGGGCTGCTGGGCAGACAGCACATTGCCTGTTTCGTCGTTTAGGCTGCCTTGTTGAGCGCAGTGACACTGAGAACATTATATTTCACACACTTTAAGCTCTTTTATTTTCCAAATGTAATAGGATTAGTCCAGCGAATCGTTCGGTTTGTAATGCGTACCGAACGGTTCAATACGAATATGTGTATCGTTACACCCCTAACGGTGATGACTTCCTCTGTGTTCATCCTTACACCAGGAAGAGGAGACAAAAGAGCTCAGGTGCAGTTTGTTGGGTGGAAACATGAATGCAGAGTCCAGAATACAACAACTGATCAGTTTAATCCTCTTTGGAATTGTCTGGTGTCGTCAAAGTTGCAAAAAGCAAGCAAATTTGTAGTTAATGTCTTCAAAAATGTTCTTACCTTCATGTTTTCTCAGCACCTTTTAGATGGCTGACAGAGAGAGAGATTTTTTTCCTTATATTCCACTGTCTTCAGTTGAGTGTCTTGATCAGCTGTTGGTCACCTAACCCTGTGGTGTCGGTTCCTGGTCCTGGAGGTCCTCGTCCCAACATATCTGCCTTGAAGTAATCCTGAAAGCCTTGATTACCTTGGTTCAGGTGTGTGTAGTTGTGTTTGGAGCTAAACTCTGCAGGACAGTGTCCTTCCAAGAGCAGGACTGGACACCCCTGACCGAACCCCTATTCATGAATGATTACTTCAGCTTGACATAGATGTCCTCTTCAACGCTTCTTTCATCACTTGTCCTCCCAATCCAACATCCATATACTGTTTCTTAAATGAGTGGTATTTCCATCTTTGGGACACAAGTTTACAACAGAATCTATCCCAGATTTTGGGCCCACTTGGAATCATGAAAGGTTTGAGCTGAAAGTTGGAAATGAAGTGCATTTGCTCCTTTCAAGTACTCTGAGTACATCTTGATCCATCTCTTTAAAGCAGGGTTCCTCAAATCTTGCCCTGTAGGGCCAATGCCCTGCAGAGTTTAGCTCCAACCCTAATCAAACATACCTAAGCAAGCTTGTCAAGGTCATCAGGATCCCTAGAAAATCAAAGGTAAGTGAGTTTGATCAGGGTTTGAGCTAAACTCTGCAGGGTCATGTACCTCTAGGACCAGATTTGAGGAGCCCTGTTTTAGAGAGTGTGAGGCCAACATAGTCTGAACATGGTCTTCCACTCGAAGAGAATAAAGGCTTCAGTCTGAAGGTAAGCAAGGCTAAAAGTGATAAATCAAGAAGGGCATGATAGACGCAGAAATCCTCCTTGGTCCTGCTGCCATCTCATCCTTTATTTACTTTGTTTAGACATTTTACCACATGCTGCTCTGACATGCAAACCACCATCGAAACATTGGACTACAGCAACAACCTCATTAACCAGGTTACTCTGGGAGAGATTCTGCAAAATGAAAGCAGTAAAAGTGACCAATGCATAAACAAGCATCATGGGAGGTGCTTCAGAAGCAAGCAAGGCTGAGGTCCACACATAGCAACCACCCCTGCCAAGTATCCTGCTAGTCCTTGGAAGGCAAATGGGGCCTCTTCAAAACCAAGGTTAAATTCTGCGATGTTAAAGACTGCAGCATTGTCTTCCTGATCATGGCTGACTTCCTTAATCTGGCTCCCTTGATGTTGGATTTTAAGTAGGACATGGTTCCTGGATCAGCCTCCTTTGTTATTACTGGTACAACATTCCGATCAATCAATTGTAGCCCAGACCCTTTCCTTTTACTTAATTAAAACCATAACCAGCCTCTAAAATCTGAGAAATTATGGTTATTGGATAATGTTGATAATATTCCAGCCACTAACCGCATACCTTAACCCTAAAATCTAATAGCTGAAATCTAATCTTGTTTCTGCACCGACAAGATGATAATGTGGGAACACTCACGTTCATTCTCTGTTCATCACAAGAACAGAACAGCTAAATTAAACAAATTGAAGAGAAGAGGTGTTTTCCCTTTTTTTAACAGTTAGTGTGATAATACAAACACTACCTGCCAAACCTGGTGTGCTTCACCTTGTGCGAATCTCCCCCAAACCCTGCCTAAAATTTAGCTTTCTGTCTGTCCTCAATTGCCCATCTCTTTGAATTGCTCTTCCATTAATTAATCTGTCTGCCTGTTTGCATTTCTATTCGTCTATCATCTATCTATCACAATATCTGTGCATTTTATAACAGCCCTCAGATTTAAAAAAAAATGTGCATTTTGCAGTTTCTATTGCCTTCATGTTTTAGTCATTTTAGAGGGAAATGTTGAGCTCAATATTTTTTAAATATCAAAAGCATATCATTCAGCAATATGTGAGGTTTTTGACTTTTGGTTTAGACCCTTGTGAACAAGAAAGTGGCGTGTAGCCACGTATGGTGTCCCATAATTTGTGCTCTGCATTTAACCCATCCAAGTGCGCACACACAGCAGTGAGTAGTGAATACACACCCGGAGCAGCAGGCAGCCATTTTTGCTGGGGCGGCCAGGGTTTTTGCTCTTGAGGTTGGAAGACATTCACTTCCATGGAGTACATTCACTCCCCCCACCCACAATACCTGCCGGTACCAAGACTCAAACCCGTGACCTTTGGGTTACAAGTCCGACTCTCTAACCATTAGACGACGACTATTTAATGTGAACTTGTAGTGTCAAAGTAATGTCATGTCAAATTAAATTGTTTTACTTCAAAGTACATTTTAAATCATTATGTATTCATTTTACTTTGCATACTTGATTGTTGTACACTTATTTTGATGTGTTGACTAACAAACTAAAGCACAAGTACTAAACTACTTGATTCGAACTCTAATGTGTTATTCGATTTGATTTAAAGTTCATATATACCGTATTTAAATATACCAAACTGCAACTTCATTATTACAAATGTGTAATGACAAATGTATTTAATTACATTACACACGTTTAAAATTAAGTGTACTTCTGTTTCACAAGAGGACTCAATCACAGCTTTTGTCATTTCAATTTGTAAATTCAGCTCTTGTTGGAGGGATCTGTACATTTCCAAGCAGTACTTTAGCAGGGTACATCAGTTAACACTTTGACTTGTCTATTTGATATCTTGGCAAAAGAGCGATCCAAGGGATCGGACAGAACCCCATCTATCACTTTGCCCTGTTTCCATGACCACTTTCAGCCGTATTTCAACATAGCGTTCCATACTGGCCCATACATCTTGCATCGCACACAGTATGAAACACACATTCAATGAAGTGTAATTATCCATTGAGGGTCATTTACCTAAACAAACAGTAGATTCATTTTTGAGGAATCTGATCAAGAAAACATGGCATTGCTTGATAAATGTGACATGACTCAATCAATGCTCACAGTACATAAGTATCAGAGAACATGAAACTTAACACTGAATTTGAGAAATCTACCTTTTATACTTGTGTTATTAGGGGGGGGAAACATATATGATCAAAGAAGCACATAAACAGGAAAACACAGGGCAGATTCATCTTTATACACACTTAAACCATGTCTACATTGGAAGTGACCAACGTTGTCGCAATGAAACCTCCTAGGAGGCCATACACCACCTCAGCCGTGTTCACTAACCAGAGACCAGGTTATTCATCCAATAAAATGGGTGAATAACTTTGTATCCTACTATATCTTTTCATTTCAAATAAATACATTTATTTGTTTGCTTGTTTGGACTACTGTAGAATTTTTACACACAATAGAATAATTGCTAGAACCATATATGGTTAGAAAATGATGATTTAGATGATAAAATAAGGAGGCCAGAAACTGGCTTTGTAACAGGTAAAACAACTGAAATTAATAGTAATCAACCCATTCAATAAATGCAGCTAATTTCATACTTCATTTGCAGCGCAACAAAAATTGTGTCTATTAACTGCAAGCTGGAATTTGACATGAAACACTTTTGAGAAGTTGACACATCCTATGCTAAATATCCAAAAGTCAGAAGTCAGAAAGAGCTTTATTGCCAAGTATGTTTGCACATACACAGAGTTTGTTTTGGTGACAGAAGCTTCCAGTACACAGAGACAACAACAGCACACAGATAATAAATATATATATATATATATATATAATTAAAATATAAATAAACAAAACAATTATGTATAGATGTGCTATAGATGGAATAGTACAGAGATAAAGATGTAGGGATGGACTAAGATAGGAGGAATCAAATAAATATAAGTGGTTTTGCACATATTTTTTATTGCACAATGGGGAGAGCATTTAACTGTTCATAAGGTAGATTGCCTGGGGAAAGAGATTTTTTTTGTGTCTGGCTGTCCTGGTGTTCGGTGCTCTGTAGCACCGGCCAGATGGCAAAAGTTCAAGGAGATGGCTTGGATGAGAGGGATCCAGAGTGATTTTCTGAGCCCTTTTCCTCACTCTGGATACATACAGTCCTTGAAGTGTGAGCAGGGGAGCACCAATAATTCTTTCAGTAATCTGAACCATTCTCTGTAGTCTTCTGATATCTGATTTTGTAGCTGAGCCAAACCAGACAGTTATTGATGTACACAGGACATACTCAGTGGTGGATAAGTAGAACTGTGTGAGCAGCTCCTGGGGCAGGTTGAACTTCCTCAGCTGGCAAAGGAAGTACAACCTTAACAATGGAGTCAGTGTGATTGTCCCACTTCAGGTCCTGAGAGATGGTGGTGCCCAGGAACCTGAATGACTCCACTCTGCCACAGTGGTGTTCATGATGGTGAGTGGGGGGAGTGCAGGGGGGTTTCTACTGAAGTCCATGATCATCTCCACTGTTTTGAGCGTGTTTAGCTCCAGGTTGTTGTGACTGCACCAGACAGCCAGCTGCTCAACCTCTTGTCTGTAAGCAGACTCGTCACCGTCCTGGATGAGGCCGATGACTATGGTGTCGCCTGCAAACTTCAGGAGCTTGACAGAGGGGTCAGTAGAGGTGCAGGCGTTGGTGTTCAGGAAGAAGAGCAGTGGGGAGAGCACACATCCCTGAGGAGCGCAAGTGCTGATGGTGTGGCTGTTTGATATGAATTTCCTCAGTCTGTGGAAAGCTGGTGATCCATTGACAGATAGAGCTGGGAAGAGAGAGCTGGGTTAGTTTGGTCTGGATGAGTGTTGGGATGATGGTGTTGAAGGCCGAACTGAAGTCCACAAAGAGAATCACATAATTACAATCTATAATTTATTGTAAATAATTACAACCTCACATAAATCCCAGATTTGTCTAGATGCTGCAGGATGTAGTGCAGTCCCATGTTGACTGCATCATCCACTGACCTGTTTGCTCGGTAAGAAAACTGCAGGGGGTCCGGTGATGTCCTTCAGATAAGCCAACACCAGTCTCTCAAATGACTTAATGACCACAGATGTTACAACAGGTCTGTAATCATTAAGTCCTGTGATTTTGGGTTTCTTTGGGATGAGGATGATGGTGGAGTGTTTGAAGCAGGCAGGGACTTCGCACAGCTCCAGTGATCTGTTGAAGATCTGTAAAAATATGTGGGCCAGCTGGTCAGCACAGGTTTTTGGACAGGCTGGTGAAAAACAGTCTGGGCCTGGTGCTTTTCTGCTCTTCTGCTTCCTGAAGACCTCACGCACGCTTGCGGAGGAATGTAAACACTTACGAGAATGAACGAGGAAAACTCCCACGGCGAGTAGAGCGGCTTACAGTTGATGAAGAGCGCTTCTAGATCAGGACAGCACATTTTCTTCAACACTGGTTTCCGTGAAACAGAGCAGCAGAGTTTGAAATGTCCTTATTTATTCGGGAGAGCAGGAGAAGTTTGTCCATTTCGTTGGGTAGAGAGCGGAGAATCCTGCTGTCGGAGCTTGACGAGACGGAGCTTCCCATGCTTGCGTGTCTTAAAGCACTTTAACAACGCTGCTGCTCCGCCAACTACAATGTTCAGCAAAGCGTCCGAATAATTGAAAAGCAGTAGAAGACTGGGTGGTGTGTTCTGCTGAATGTTCAGCGGTTCATCCCTGGTAAAACTGATTGTGTTTGAGAAACAAAACAAAAAAACTAACAGGAAAAACTAACAAAAAACAGCGCAACATTGGAGAGCTCCACACCGAGGCAGCCATCTGCGGCGCCATCTTGAGAAGTTTAAGCTCACGAAAAATTTATGAAAGCCCATTTCTGCCACAGAATTAAAGATAAAACAAGGTAATTGCAACTTTTTTTTCCAGAATTACACCATATAAAGTCAGAATTGTGAGATATTAACTCGCAAAAAAAAGTTGTGACAAAAGTCGCAATCACCTTGTTTTATTTTTTTATTCAGTGGCGGAAACGTAAAACCATTTCCTTAAAAACTTTTTTAAACAGTATATGCCTATTCATTTTATATTTTATATATGCAGCTTCTATAATATTATATTTACTGACAGACTGCATGGAATATTTGAACTTCTAAAAATTCCATGTCAAATGTGAATTGTAGAAAAAAACTCAAAATAAGGAAGATATACACTTCCCATCATACGTTCAGAATTTAATCCAATAGTCTTGATGTTGATTTAGAAAAAAATTCCAAAGACATATTATATGTCAACTACTCAGGTGCATCACATCAAGTCACTTGCAGTGTAAACACCTTTGTTGATAATAATGGGACTGGCGTATTTCTATCGTTTCGCTCACTTCCAGTGTAGACATCTTCCAGCCTCTAAAAATGTGTCATATTGTTTTGCATACTGTGCTTGTTTGGATAGATAATTTAGGGATTTTAATATAGAGGAGAGTGGGGTAAGATGTGCCACTTTGTGGTAAGTTGTCTTCTAAGCTCGGAAAAATGAGAGGTAAAACGAATATACCTCAATACACTTTTGGAAGTCTTTGCAAAACAAGAATAATAATAAAATAAATAAATATATAAAATAAAATTAATTAATTAATATTATTAATTTATATACATCCTAGTCTACTTTTACTATACATTATTCACATTTCCTGTCAGAATCAGCCAGAATACTTGAATATAGTCATATAAATATGTGTAGAACTTAGAATTTCTATTACTAATTCTAATTCTAATAGTATTTCCAACACTGCATTTAGAGGCTATGGAGCCCTTGAGGGGACAAGGTGACGTAATATATATATATATATATTAAGATGGGAGGAAAAATCATATTTTGATGCTTTTGACTTTCCTTGCAACATTTGTGTTGACACCACGTTCAGTCACAAAAGCACCTTGTCCCATTAGGAGCTCAATAAGAGGCAAAGTGTACAATTGCTGTATTTGACTTGTTTATTAATTAAAAAAGATAAAGAAATAAATAACTGGAGTTTACTTTGACGTGAAATGAATTTGACCTGAGGTGTAGGAAAAAAAATGCAAACAAAAATCCCACCATGATTTAGAATTATTATAAGAAGATGACTTGGAAATCTGACTTACCTGAGTCACAGATAGTCAAAAAAGCATTCTTTAAACAGAAACACTAACACTACACTAAACATCAAATCCACAACACAATACCCACACACACACACACTATGAAATGAGCACTATCACAACACAAAAACACATTCAGCACAAACACAGATGAAAAAACTGAACCTCACTCACCACTCAGATTCAGCTCTCACGGCACAACATGGACAGATGTGGATAGTGTATAAACATCAACACACGTCAGTGCATGCAGAGGTGTCTGGATACAAACGAGTGTTTGTGAGTAACACATCAATACATGTGAAAAGTACACTTAAGAACCCACAGGTAAAATAGGTTCGTTTGACTTCAGCCTTATTATATCCTACCCATACTGTGTATGCAGTTTATGTTATGTTAAAGTGATGTGTTGGTAATATTATTTTAGTTTTTTTTTTTTTGCCCGTGGACTCTTTTATACTGTGGGTACATTGATGAACGCAAAAATAATACACACATCACAAAAACGGAACTCAAAATCTGAACGCAACCAAAAAATCTCATAAAACGATCAGGTGAAACAAATAAAAAAACAAAGAAACCAACAACAACAAAAACTTGTCCAGCCCGGACCACTACCACATCTACCGCTACTTAAAAAAAAGCCAGCCCAACACCAAACAGTAATACGAAACTCTCAAATAAAACCACAGTTTAGTTAAACTGAATGTTATACATTAAAACTTTATGGTGCCAAAATCAAATTCACAAGAAAAGAATGTGGATGAAATTAGAACCACTATACACCAAAAACACTAACAACAATGACAGAAGCATATCTAGTGAAAGATAATGTCCATATACAATATGTATATGTATATAGATATATATGAGAATAAAACTTTAGATATATGTTGCAGATATTTACTGTTTCATCACAGTGCCACACTCCCTGGCCATCCGGCAGCTCAGAGCTCACACTATTGTCCTGATCGATTAGCCAGCGATGAACGACGTGGGCCTAAAAGGACATACGACATAAACACAAGAAGCCATTAAATCTTCACACTCTTGAGGTAAAGGGAGAGAACGAGAGACAGGTACAGAGAGAGCGACAGAGAGAGAGAGAGAGAAAGCTGGAAGAGGAAAGAGTCCCATCTATTGCTTCACATGAATGAAAAGAGCCTACGCTTGAATTAGTCAGTTCACATGACAAGAGAAGGCAGACAAACATGAAAAAGTGAAGCAGAATGAGAGGAAAGTGCAGAAGAACAAAGAGACAAAAACAAACCGGCGGGGAAATTGATAGCTTTAGCACATTTCAGTTTCTCAGGTTGGTCTTGGATCATTTATTTTTACCACAAAAATTTCGTAAAAAGGAATAAATTCTCTGAGAATCCGCTATAATAGTCTTGCAAGCTTGATATGATTATAAAGATTTTTGCTTTGAAATCTAACATATATTACGCAAATGTACAATACTGACAGCATCTAAAAGGTAAATATTTTACATATAAACAACTTTACAGATGTACAAAATTACGAAGCCTTATTTAATCCTTAGTTATTCCATTAATTATTACACTCTAAAAAATGCTGGGTTAAATACAACCCAGTGCTGGGTAAATAGGGACATACCCAGCGTTTGGGCTGTTTTGACCCAGCGGTTTGGTTAAATGTTTAACCCAACCTTCTGGGTAGTAACCCAACTGCTGGATCAAAACAACCCACTTGCTGGGTTTGTTCCTATTTTACCCAGCACTGGGTTGTATTTAACCCAGCATGTTTTAGAGTGTAGACTTAGATTCTATTGTATTTGTGAACACTCACATTTATTATTGGCTCAAATCAAAGGATCACATCATTTTAATGCAATCTTAAAATCTTAAAGTGAATCGAATATGAATAAATTAAGAAATCGTTCAGCCTTTGCCTTTGTAATATATTTATTTTGTTTGCTGTGGGACACAGCAGTTTTCTGAACATGCATTGACTAAAAAAATATTTTTTTTGTTTTTTATATTGTTGAGAAGTGGTTTTGTTTAGGTAATGGATCAAAAATACATCTATATAAAGCTGTAAAAATGTAATATAAATGTGGTCACACTTTAGGACCAGTTATCACTATTAACTAACTATTAACTACAACTTTACACTCTAAACAATGAGTGTCAAAACAACCCAACAGCTGGGTCAAAACAACCCAAACGCTGGGTCAAAACAACCCAAACGCTGGGTCAAAACAACCCAAACGCTGGGTCAAAACAACCCAAACGCTGGGTCAAAACAACCCAATAGCTGGGTTTGTCCCTTTTTAACCCAGCGCTGGGTTATATTTAACCCAGCATTTTTTAGAGTGTAATTGGCGGCTTATTAACAGTTAGTAAGGTAGATGTTAAGTTTAGGAATGCAACACATTCACACACAATACGTTTCTCAACAGAAAGTCAGTCGAAAAATCTAAATTCTCTTATGCTGCAGACTGTAGCAAGGGACAGTCGCAGTCAACGAGAGAACAGAACGTGAGGAAGGAAGAGCTGATGTGCTGCAATAAAAGACGGTGGCAGCTTCTCATGCAAATATTATCTGTAGGGTACAAAAGGTAGGTGAGAGTAGGAGCATTTTCTATATTTAATTACTTCAACGGCTCTAAATAAAAGTAATCGTCATTTGTAGCACAGATGTTAACATGGAAGCTATGAAGTCTGCAATAACTGCAGGTTGAAGTATCTCAAAATGACGATAACCCCAAATTCACACCATTAGTTGAGCCAGAAGTTGACATGTCGGACTGTTCAAACAGTGTTCAATTCAACAAATGTCTTACGTATAGTTGTCTCTGTTGGGAGAGAAGAAAACACTTCATTGAAAACACTGCAAAATGAGTTTCTCCGAATTCTGAAACACTTTTTTAACATTTAATTCAGTAATTTGGTTAGCATCTAGATAAATAAAATTATAATTTTGCCTTTTTAATTTAACAGTGTAAAAATGTTGTGAAGTAGGGCTTTGATATTTCTCAAGTTCAGTCAAGTGCTATGCATTACATCATAGGATACAGGTTGCTTTTTTTCTTTTATGTTTATTTTTTTTTTTTTTTTTTCATTTTTATGTTCCCTTTCCTTATGAAAGGCAAGCACAACCCACAGAGCTAATGATCGTTATGAGCTAATGTCTTATCCTTTCCTTTTCATTCATACAAATGTGCCTGCTGTTCTACAAAAAGCTAAATCTGAACCACTCCAAATCAGCACTTTTTGTAAAGAAACAAGAAAAGCAAAACAAAAGTATTTTATGTCTAGACTCCAGACGGGGACAATGACTATCATGAGAGCTATTTAGGAAAAGAGAAACAGAGTCAGCAACACCTGTTCTGCTGAGAACAATACCAATAGCCCTCTGACTCTTTTGAACTATACCACTAACACTGTAACATAGACTTCAGAAATCATTTCTCCAAGTTCTCTAATCACCTGCTGTGTGGATATGGGAACTCTGATTTACAGTTCGTTTCAATGATTCGATTCACCAATGATTCATTTATGTAATCACACAATGGCATCACATATACACAATTGTATTATTAAAGCACCCAATTATGATGTGCAACATGGATGTTTTGCATGTCTACAGCAAATAAAGTGAATAAACTAGCCTTCATCAGCTCACCTTTTTACATAAACCACGAGAAACCATAAAAACATTCATTTGGCCCCTTCATTCGTGTGCTCGGTTCTCGCATGTGCATATCAGCGGCTCATCAGTTTTCTGTCTGAGTCGAACTGTTTCATCAGTTCAGTGTCTGCTGGAAGAACTGGAGCGCTAAATGAGTTCATTCATCACAGCATCATATACGCCGGTATTTTGGCTCATTTCCAGTCGCAGTGACTTGTCGGGTGTCTGAAAGTGAGTTTTAATTGAGTAACTTGTAGAGTTACTGTGCTGCTTGAGCCGCAAACTGTTTCAGACGCTTCAGTCTGATTTGGTGAACTGATTCATCTGATTCACTAAAAAGAACCAGTTCAAAAGAATGATTTATTCATGAACCAGACGTCACTATGCACCATGCATTTTGGTGGTGTGATGGTACATACTACAAATGTCTAATTAATCAGGATCAACTATTTGATAAATCAAAACCTTACCTACATCACTACTTTACTGGAATTAAGAACTGCTGCGATCACTCCAGTTCTTCAGGGTTATTTCACCAAAAAAAAGCGCATTCTGCCATTATTTACTCTATATGACTTTTGTTCGGTTGTTGGAGACAAAATGAGACCTTTTAAATAATTGTCCTGGTCTTGCTTTCACTAGTAGTTAAAATGGTTGAATACTAAAGCTTGGAAGCTTCAAATAGAATGCAAACTCACCAGAAGCATCATTAAAAGTGGCCCATACGACTTTGCATTGCATTTCAGGTCTTCAGAAATGTCTTCTAAGGCTTTCTGTAAATGCATTATAATAAATCAACAATGTGATAGATAGATAGATAGATAGATAGATAGATAGATAGATAGATAGATAGATAGATAGATAGATAGATAGATAGATAGATAGATAGATAGATAGATAGATAGATAGATAGATAGATAGATAGATAGAGAGATAGATAGAGAGAGAGATAGAGGGTAGGGCCAAGCACATGTGAACAGCAATTTACCTCTGCAGAGTGAATACTAGTGAAAGAGTTGATGAAGATGCAGAAGGTTTATAATAAGATGATGGGGGAGGGGTTCGGCAGATTTCTCCCTAATGAATAATTCAGTAGAGGAAGCTGCCAGCTCCATGCAGACTTACTGCATCAGCAAACAGTTCAGAGGTACAGCGAGCTCACAAACAGACAGCGGACGAGAACGCAGAGAGAGAAGAAGGGAGAACTGACATAGATTCAAACTTACGAGACTTCAAGCAGAGCCCCATTTAACAAGAGATTCTTAAAGGGGACGTCGGATGCCCATTTTCCACAAGTTGGTACGAGTCTTTCATGAAATGTCTGTAACACACTTTGGTTAAAATTCCTCAATGGTCGTGTAAAACAACCCCCTTTTTTTCCTTGTCAAAAACAGCTCTGTTCACAGCGACCTGTTTCGGTGCATGTCTCTTTAAATGGTAATGAGCTACTGCTAGCCCCACCCCTCTCTTCTGAGGGGCGTCTACACAAGACATGTGAATTGCAGCCTTGGACTCCATATATGGCTCAGAGTCGGTCTTATTCAAAGAGCTAGCTATCTACATAGAAACCAGCTGCATATTGAAACAGCTCGCTGGATGACCGTTTCAGATTCAGCCCCATAACAAACTGGCTGCGTGTTTTCTTTTCAGCTTTTCTGAGCTGGCAGACACGCCAGAAACCTAACTAAATACAAAAAAAAAAAGCTAAAAAAAAAAAAAGTCAAAACATTTTTTGAAATCCGATGTCCCCTTTATCATTGAAAAAAATTGTAACATCTACATTTTCTGGTTTTATTCAAGTCAAGCTTACTCAAAAGCCAATTTATGAAAACTTGAATATACTAAGTAACCTTAGCTACATTTTTTTCTGAGGCAATAAGTTAGCAATTTTTTTTCAAGTAAAGTTAACAAATTGAAACTTACAGTTTACATGAATACATTGATTTATGCCAAACAAAATACATTTTTATGTGATATATTGGGTAGAAATATCTCTCCAAGATAAAATTGCAAGTTACCACTGTTTATAGGACAAACAACTAAATGCAGGTATATATTCAGTCAATGTTTGAAAAATGAAATATGAATATATCTTCTTGAAAAGCAATTTAAAACTGCTGTTGCCATTTCTTTTAGTTTGTAATTGGATCTTGAGAACTACCAGTAGACCAGTTTGTCTGAGTGGTTCATTGGAAAGAAATTGCACAAAATAATGATTCGTTCCCAAATTAGATTGATCCAACTCACCAACTAACGGCTTACTGGAGGAAAGATTATCAGTCCACAAAGCTATCACAGAAGACTCTTCAGAAGACTTGGAGTATAGCAAAGTCACACGGACAACTTTAATTGTGAACTCTTTTTGAAAGATCAAAGTGCTAAGACCATGCATGTAATGAATCTTAAATGAATGGATGTGGACGACTTTCTTTTGCCCCATGGACAAACACTTTAGGATTGCTGAATACAGAACCTGAGTTTGGTCACTTCTACTGTGGCTGTAACTGTTATGCTGGCAGAAGCTTTTCTTTTTAGACAATGTCAATGTCAGCAACGCATTTATTTTATTATTCCTACAATTATTAAAACAAAGACAAATATGTAAACTACAATTCAAAAGTTTGGGGTCAGTAAGAATTTTTTGTTGTTGTTGTAGAAAAAAAAAATTATACTTTTATTTAGCAAGGATGCATTAAATTGTTCAAAAGTGACA
>NW_015505732.1:1162953-1169337 GCF_001515645.1 Sinocyclocheilus grahami
GCATGTTTTAGAGTGTAGACTTAGATTCTATTGTATTTGTGAACAATCACATTTATTATTGGCTCAAATCAAAGGATCACGTCATTTTAATGCAATCTTAAAATCTTAAAGTGAATCGAATATGAATACATTAAGAAATCGTTCAGCCTTTGCCTTTGTAATATATTTATTTTGTTTGCTGTGGAGTTGCAAAAACGGTCTGTTTCAAACTAATTCTGTTCTTTTAAACTTCATATTCATCAAAGAATCCTAGAAAAAAAATAATTATCACCATTTCCACAAAAAAATAAAAAATTTAGCAGCACAACTGAAAATTCAGCACCTGCTGAAAATGGAAAATTCATTATTCGTGATCAAATTATTACATGCATACATTTCAAAATGTATTGAAATTAACAAGGGGCCTGTTAATTACCCTGCAATTAAGCACCACAAATTATTGCTATGTTATTTAAGCAAATGCTGACTTTTGTTGACAAACAATAGCAATCTGCAGAATAAATATAGGATCTACTATACGATTTCTATAAAAAGAAAGTGTTTACACAGAATTAGCTGTATAATCCAAACAGAGCAGATGGTTCTGGTGTTGCTGACAGAGGATGAGAGGAATTTCCTACATCAGTTGTTTATGGGTTATCAGTAACTTACAGAGGTGTGCTTACCCTCCCTAACACCCTAATCGAGCTCTCGCGCTGTTTTTTTTTTTTTTACATGAGGGAAGCCCGTCTTTTCCAAACTATTTTATCGGGCAGAGCATTAGCATGACAAAACATTGGCAGAAGAATAGACAGTAACAAAGAACCAATGTAACAGATTTTCAGAGCCTATTTTCATCTTTCCTTCCCATTTTGCATGAGAGGCCTGGGTATTATTCATGTCAGAGCATCATAATTGCCTTTCAGACCACCTCTTTTGTGCTCACTCTTGAGTCTTAGCAAACACTTTTTCAGCCTCGCTTTCTCACACACACACACATGCACTCGCTCTCTTTCTTTTATATTCACACATTGTATACACACACACACACACACACACACACACACATTATAAAATACTCCATAAAATGCAATTTTTTAAAAATACATAAGTGGTTGAAAATGACTTGCATTTTAGCAGGTCTTACCCTTTTGAAAAATAAGTATGTTTGTATTGAAGTGAGTGTGTATTGAATGTGCACTTGGTGTTTACTTCAAATCTTACAAGTGTATTAAAAAATGTACTTGCAGATAATACAATATTAACTTTAAAAAGTGCACTTCACAATGATGTCAAATCAAAAGTTTTACCTTAATGTACATTTTAAATAGTTATGTTTTAATAAGTAAAGAAGTACACTAATTTTGATGTGCTGACTAACATGCTAAATGTAAAGCACTGGATTATAATTTTAACTGTAGTGTGTTATTCGATATTATGTTTAACGGTAATATATTTAATAATAACTTCATCATTACAAAAGTGTAATTACAAATATATTTAAAAACAAGACATACAAGTTTCATCAGACATTACATTAAAACCTAAAACTTTAGTATATCATAAATGCTTGTCAGTTCAATCAGCAGTACACTTTAACCATATTTCAAAGACAACAGAATTATTTATGAAATTCCATATAGTCCTACATAAGTGAGTCAAAAAAGGACTATTATGTTCAACTGATTGCATCTAATTAGAATTTAATCTATGATACATTTTCAAGTAATTGTAAATAAAATGCAACTAAGGGTCTGAAAAAAATTACATTCAGACATGAGAACATTTACTTAAGTACTTAGAAATGATATTTTGTCTGTATAAGTATTCTTTTTTAAAGTATGTTTAAGTGTACTTCTTTCTCACAAGGGAGTAGTTCAAAATGTATTGAATTGTCTTCAAATCTGTCACTATACACTGAAATGTTCCTGATCCGGGCGGAAGTTGTGTGCAGTGATAACATTTTTTATTTTGAAGTAAGCTGATCTAACATTTAATCGTGTTTTATAATTGCACATTTCATTTCTATAGCTACATGTCTGAATGTCTGAAATGCAATATATCACAAGTAAAGCAAATAAAGCACACAGTGGATCCACACGGACTGCATCCATCACAATGCAGATTCATTTACCAAATATGCTTGGACTACTGTAACTCAAACATGTGCACCATTCATTTACTGAAAGCAGAATAATGCAGAAGTTCATATGAAATACGTAGTTATGAAATATGATATGTGGTTGCTAGGGTGTTCCAGTCTGCTGTTAACTGGATCAAGACAAAAATGCCCATCCAGGATCTTTGATATTCTTGTATAGGGCTTGAGTCCCTCCTTCGTTGCACATTTATGAGATTTTTAAACCATTGTGCCACACACCAAGAGTAAAGTCTGATCACTTAATATTACAATATCACAAGCATATGACATATATGTAATATATGAGTTACACCACAGTATATACATTTTGTATTCAAGATAAACATACACACACACACACATGTCTGGTTTGCTATCCTTGTGGGGACTCTCCATAGGCGTAATGGTTTTTATACTGTACAGACCGTATATTCTATTGCCCTACACCAACCCTACCCCTAAACCTACCCCTCACAGGAGACTTTCTGCATTTTTAGATTTTCAAAAAACTTAATTCTGTGTGATTTATTAGCCTGTTTACCCGTGGGGACCTCAATTTAGGTCCCCACCGTGACACAAGTCCCCATGAGTCTGTGTGTATTCAGGTTTAAGTCCCCACCAGAATAGAAAAACACGTACACACACACACACACACACATTCACTTTTCCATACAAGAAGAACTTTTTTTCACAGTCTAAACATGATAAAAGTGCAGAGCATCACATTGCATCGCAGCAGTTTTGGCACCAACTAAAACTCTTGCTAACATGAATTATCACCGTGTTCTTAAAAACGTAGTCAGCATGAAATTGAACTTCACCCTATTTTCTAAATGCATCTTATTGATTTATCAATTTCATTTTACTTTTTTTTTATGCTTACACACAGTTTTTGAAACTATGGCTCCATGTCTCTAAACTCTACACACAAAACACACACACAACATGCAAAACGTAACACATATCTTGCAAAAGCAAACACTTCATTCAAAACTATTTTAACTCTTCTAAAAATTGTATTTTTGCATAGTAACTACACACAAACATAATCAGCCACACTACTACACACAGTTTTTGAAACTATGGCTCCATGTCTCTAAACTCTACACACAAAACACACACACAACATGCAAAACGTAACACATATCTTGCAAAAGCAAACACTTCATTCAAAACTATTTTAACTCTTCTAAAAATTTTATTTTTGCATAGTAACTACACACAAACATAATCAGCCACACTGCGCACTACTCTTGTGTGTCTTTTGCTTGTTCAGAGTGCAGTGGAGCACAGGAGTTTGTCACAGCACTCGCTCATACATGCATATGCACATATACACTTTATATACAGTATGCATGTACAACTGATGAATTTTACAGTTACGCACCTGAACTGAAACAATACTGAACTGACTTGAGCTCTATAATGACACTGTTGACTTGCTGCTTTACAGCAGAATTTGAATTTGAAACTACTGTGAAGCCGCTGTGAAAAATATATATTGTATAAAGCACTTTAGAAATTAAGTTGACTTGGCTTGTATGTACTGTACATATATACACGCACACACACATAGTATATAATCACATATATATATATATATATATATATATATAAATACATACACAGGTATATATACACATAATACATATATATACAAAAATGCAAGGGGGTAAAATATTCTTTCTTAAAATGCAGAGTTTTGATTTCTACGTAAACAAATTATGTGCAAGTGTTTTCACACATGATCACTGGCTGTAGGTCATCAGTAAATGAGTGTGCTGTTTAAATTACAGTGTTTCCCAAATTAAATAAAAGAGCTGTCAGTTTTGAATGATGTGTGTAATGTAGAGAACTGTGTTTAGAATTTTGCAAAAGTTTGTTTTACAATAGAAAACTGAGTTTAAAGCATGTAATGTGCTTGTAGCTCTGCAGACTTGTTCCAAAGCTTAGGTATATGAGTGAATGTATTCACTGAGTGCGCCTTGTAATTCAAACTTGTAATTTTTTCACACATGATCACTGGCTGTAGGTCATCAGTAAATGAGTGTGCTGTTTAAATTACAGTGTTTCCCAAATTAAATAAAAGAGCTGTCAGTTTTGAATGATGTGTGTAATGTAGAGAACTGTGTTTAGAATTTTGCAAAAGTTTGTTTTACAATAGAAAACTGAGTTTAAAGCATGTAATGTGCTTGTAGCTCTGCAGACTTGTTCCAAAGCTTAGGTATATGAGTGAATGTATTCACTGAGTGCGCCTTGTAATTCAAACTTGTAATTCAGTTTGTAATTCTTAATCCAAATGTCATAACTCAATCTTCCTGTGAAATGACAGATTTCACTCAGGTGACGAATGCCGGACTTCTTCAAACATTCAGTTTGATTAAGTCTCCCATCCCTTTCTTTCCTTCATCCAATCAATAACTAATACATAGAACCAAGTCCCCGTCCTACATTTTCATTTTTCAAAGGAGTGCCCGCCCCCTATTTCAGCAGCGTTGTTTCAAAAAGTTTTTTTTCTTATATTTTCGCATAGGGATTTTTAAAAAATATTTGTTAAAGTGTTATAAGCCATGAACCAAGCCAACCAGCTACTATAAATCACAGTACAAACATTGATTTGAAATATTTTAAGTTTTTGAAAATAGGACAAAAAAAAAGGTACAAGGCTGTGAACTTAACAGCTTTAGTGAGGGAAAGAATCAATCCTAAAAACACATAATCAAGTAAAAAATTATGGAGGAATATAAAACTACCCATTTAAAGTTGTTGATTGTATGTATTGCAAAAAAAAATGTATAAGAATATTCAAATTATTAAGCGTTTTGAGAGTATGTGGAGACCGACTTGATAGCATAATTTTCGTGCTTCATGGGAGTGGGCGGAGCTTAGCACTTGATTGGTGCAATTTGTTTGCTGAGACTTTGTGATTGGTGGATTTTTTTTGTACAGCATCATGGGTAATGTAGTTTTTCACCAGGATTCTGCTTCTGATTATTTAAAACAGAAGTTGAAATAATGCAAACTGATGGCTTCAACAAAAGCATATACCATAAATTAACAACCTCAAAGCTCACAGTAGGTCTGTCTTTAACTCTTCCCCCTCTGTTTTCACTGTTATACTGTAGCGGGCACTATTGCACACCTTCTGAAAGAGTACTGAACGTCTGGATCAAACCACGGTGAAGAAGAAGCAGAAACATGCAATTGCGTATGTTAACAGATGCATATGTAAAATAATCTGAAGCAGAATCCTGATGATGAACAGCACATAAATCAAAATTGCCTAATGTTACCGTATGAAATGTTGACCCAGAATGTGCTGTGAGGCTTTATATGTTTTGATGGACTCGATCTACACCATCTATGTTTTGATCATCGCTCTGAATCTGATCTGGATGTAGGAAGTTATCATTAAAAATCTATTTCCCTATGGAGAAAATAAAGGCCGTTTTTACTCCTGGAACCCGACTTACAGCACAATACAGAAGAAAAGATCTGTCACTATTCCGTAACATCACGATTTTAATTTCCATCACACATTTTATGCAGTACATTTTCAAATCCTCATCATGTCAAACAGATGTGCAACTCAGGCTCAGATACGTTCTTGTGGCAACATTTAATTTGTTTCTACAAAAAGGAAAAGGAAAGAAAAATGACTCTACTGTTCATTTCAGATGCAAACTGCAGTGAATTGTATGTATCGGTTTTTGGAGTTTTGCAAAAATATGAACTTATGTCGCATATACAGTATGTCTGAATAAAATATTTCGACTAATTTAATTAATGCTCTTTTTAATGCATTTATCATGTTTAAATGCATTCAGCATTCTGTGACTGGTAAATAAGTAGAAGATGAAAAAATCTGGATTTAGAAGCTGCTCTGAAGCAGATACAGTAGTGCACAGGCATGGAGTCACAGACATACTCTCTCTTGTTACATACTGATGCATATTAATGTCATGTGTGCTGCAGCTATTTTAGACCACTGCAGTGAACACAAACTACATACATGCTTATCAGCATTTTCCTGGTCACCACTGAGACCATTCTCACAGAGACACTCACGCACACGTGTGTGAAACCCTGCACACACCTGAATACGATACAATACCAATGAATATTTACTTCCTGATATATCGAGCAGTTCATGACACTGTCCAGTCAGACGGATGGATCTGATTACCATGCTAACAAACACAATCAGCAACTTTCAGTGAGCAACCTCCCCATCACACACACACACACACACACACACACACACA
>NW_015505732.1:1172800-1173189 GCF_001515645.1 Sinocyclocheilus grahami
ACCCTCATTCCCTGAAGGAGGGAACGGAGACATTACGTCAGTTGTGACTGACGAATTGGGATCTCGCCCGAGAGCCCAATCACCTTCGAGTGTAAACTAAACAAGCCAATGACAGTTGGCGTGCGTGTTTCACCACGCGCACCCCGCCCCGCAGCGCGGGTATAAAAGGAGAGCGCGTGCAAACACACATCAGTTTTTCGCTGAGGAGCCGAGACTACGCGCCCCGGCCGTACAGCGGTGGTACAGCAACTGTGGCGACGGAACGTAACGTCTCCGTTCCCTCCTTCAGGGAACGAGGGTTACACAAGTAACCGAGACGTTCTCTTTCAGTCATTCACGTTCTGCGTTACGTCAGTCGTGACTGACGAATTGGGATCCGTATGGAAAAC
>NW_015505732.1:1173199-1173624 GCF_001515645.1 Sinocyclocheilus grahami
TATAAATTTTCACGATTTTGTCCCTTTAAATGTCAGTTTGTTTACAAAATGCCATTGTTGTTTTTATGAGAAAAAAAACACAAGAAATCTATTATTTTTATATACTTAATGCTAAGCATTTTTTTCTTTCTCTTTTTTTTCTTTTGGATTATTACATCAATGATTAGTAACAACATTCATTTTGATCCATTATGTTTCGTGCAGTGTCAGATTTTTATTTATTTATTTTTTTTTTAATTGTGCTATCAGTTAGTGTTACGTGCAATTGTATATTAAAGCACACGGCGAAAGAGTAAGAGTCCAGTAAGTCCTTTTTAATAAATCCACAAGGAGAAACCACCAACAAAGATACAAACAACACCAGACATTGAGCTGAGGGAAACATCTCGGTTACTTGTGTAACCCTCATTCCCTGAAGGAGGGAA
>NW_015505732.1:1173634-1174666 GCF_001515645.1 Sinocyclocheilus grahami
AGTAAATATAGAGATTAAGAGAATAAAAAGAAATGACTCAAAAACTCATAATCAATACAAAACACACTAACATACACAAACATACATTTCATCCAAAAGCCAAGTGCACATTCAATACATCTAAGTGCACCTCTTTTCTTAAGGGCACAATGTGAGACATTATTGAGCTGTCCTCTGAAACTCTATTGCACACACGTGAGATTACTGGCTTTATTTCTAAAGAGAAAAGGAAAAAGTTTCAGATTACTCTTGATGTAATCTGACTGGTGTCAAGGGGAAACTGTTGAGATATTTCAGAGATCTTTAAAGATTGTTCTGAGACAATCTTCATGACAATGTAGTGTTCAGATGACCAGCGCTGTCAGCTTTAAAGCAGGAACTGCTGACAGGGTTGAAGTCCAGGTGAAGTGAGGAAGTACACTGTGAGTGAGTTTAGCCGTGAATTAATAATAAATCAGCACTATATTTCCTCCCTCTCAAAATGGCGTCTGAAAAATTAATGTGCCAGTCAGGTCCGCTTATGTGAGACACAGCAGATTTACACTGAAGACTGTCACCCCAGTTATTTCTCAAATCAAAACGATATTAATTTTAGTCTAAGATTAATAGGACTCTAATAGTAAGTGTTTGGTTGTATATTTTAGAAATGTTGCAGTCTCTAGTATCTTTAGCTGTAATCCTTCGTCATTATCCCTCATCTGTTTCATTTAGTAATCAGCTAGCTACTCTAAAAAGTAATTCAGGGACCTGTTAAAACAGCCTAATTAAAAGCATGGTTGCAAGACCATAATTCAAATTGTGAACCTTATTCTTGATGAGTTATATTGACATAATAATCTTGAAAAAACACATTAATTATCATTATTATTATTATTCATTACTTTTAGTTATGCTTTTTCTAATTAATAATGTACACACCCAAGCCTTTGGGGACAATAGCTTTGTAAGTCATTGCATCCTTTCCAAGGTCCATCTTTTTCACTCTCGGTTGAATGCTAGAGGTTATCATTTCTGCCAAATCCTCTAAAGGTG
>NW_015505732.1:1177867-1179289 GCF_001515645.1 Sinocyclocheilus grahami
AAAGGAAAAATTGAAATCGCATCATATGACCCCTTTAATAACACACATATACATTACAAAACTGATTCTAAACTTAATTCACGTAATTTGCTCTTTGCTTTGTTGTTTTAGTGCTAAAATCTAAATCTGTTTGTAAGCAGGTACATTTTTGTAACATTATGTTCTAAGAGTGGCAAATGACACATAGAGAAATAACCATAATAATAAAGACAACTTTATGTGGTACTTTTAAAAAACAAAAATTGCTTCTGTCCAAAAATGGCTTTACTCGTGTCATGTTTTTATGTTGTAAATCACCGGGTGTGGTGAAACGGAAATGAGATTAAAAGCAACTAAAAAAAGATACAACTCATTTTTCACTTTGCCTTAAACCCCCTCCTCTGTTTTCACTCTAAATGAATAGAGAAATCCATAACTCTACATAATTTATGGCACCGCATATGACGATTGCAGTTTTGATCACTGAAATGGACAGAAAGAGTGGTTATGTGCCCATTCAATAATTACTATATTTTAAGAAATCATCTCTTTTATTTATGCTCATATGCAAACTTTCACATTTACTGGTCATAATGCAAAGACAAAATGCAAACATTTGTCAGTGAAACAAATAAAATAGTATTATTTTATCAAACACTGTACCAAAGGCTAAAATCTGAACATACCAAAAAAAAAAAAACATTTGCGCTATTCTTATTTTTCATTGCAAGATCTGGTATTTATGTCAGAAAATGCATGTATAGTATTTCTAAAATTCTTTTTGCTCCCATGTCTATTATATTGAAGAAATATATATACCTCGGACAAAATTAAAAAATACACTCTAATTTGTTACAGCCAAATGTATTAGTTTTAAGTAAAAAGATTATTTATTATAAAAATGTTGGTCATTGTAGACAATATGTATATATGTTAAACTTGTTTCATAGTTCATAGGTTTCAGGTTCATTTGGACCCTCTTAGATGTTCAGTCCTTTACAAAGCATTGCACTTTCTCTGACTGCATTATCAACTCTGTATTTAGGATCCAGAAACCTCATCAAATCTCCATAAACAACAAAAACACAAATCAGCTACATATAGCCAAAAGTAAGTGAACTTCCCCTTGTAATTATACGGTCTGGCGATTGCAGTAATATCTTTAAAGCTGAATGCTACACCACAAAGTAACATCCGAAATATTCTGTGCTTTACACTTTTTTGCAACAGTATAGGGAGGGCTATTTTGGTGCAAGGCAGAAAGTAGTCATCGCATTGTAATATTATTGTATTGCCAAACCAATTAATAGATATGGTTATCCAAATAATTTCAGTGCGCTTTTCACACTGTTGCTTCTAATGTGTCTAACTCATTGAACTAGGTAGGACTGAATGCTATAAGAAGAGGTTTTTGCTCTTTTTTGATATCGTTCCTCCTCATCT
>NW_015505732.1:1179648-1204676 GCF_001515645.1 Sinocyclocheilus grahami
AATATGCTAGTAATATGCATTATAATAAGCAACTTGTTAATAGTTAATAGTGTTGTAAGTTTTACTCTTTAAATTAAAGGTACCTAAAGGTTTTTTTCCAGCGATGTCATAGAAGAACCATTTTTGGCTCCCCAAAGAATCTTTTAGTAAACAGTCCTAAAAAGAAAAATTTTTCTCAATATAAAGAACCTTTTATGGAATGGAAAGATTCTATGGATGTTAAAGGTTCCTCATAGATGCCAATATATCTCTAGGGCCTTGCCATGCGTTTTCTCAGATCTATCCAAATTATTAAAACTGTTTCATTTACACATGGCCATACTTGTCTCCATAAAATGAATATAAATCCGATCTTCAGTTCCATGCAATAAGTATGGAAATTCAAGTTCAAGTAACCAAAAGCAACAAATATGCCCTAGATTTTATTTATCGTCAGCTGATTTCAAGATCAAAGATCACAACAGTTGCGAGAGCTGTTTTGGGAAGAGTAAAATTAAGATATGTGGCTTCAATAATCACCTGTCCAGTTGTGTCTGGAATGAGTCTCAAACCACCTCCTGAAGTGGTTCGTGCGATCAGATTGCAATCCATTGCGAGCGTGTTTTGGAGGCGTTTCTGATAGCTATCCCATCAAACAAAACGCATGAAGTGGCCAAGTGTAAATAGGCCATTATATTAGTGTACAGAGCTATTTTCTGTCTCATCTAACCCTACAAATTAAATTGTGTTTCTGTAACCTAATGTAGTTAGATTGATTCAATGATGTTCATTATTTCTTCAGTGCAGATGCATACAGTAAGATTTCTGAAAAGCCAGTGTTTTTTTCTTCTGTTGTCTTTTCACACTAGTCAGTAATATTCAACGCTGATCAGCCAGACTTTGGATTTCATTGTTTAGGACCTATTCAATATAATTTCAACATTCACAAGCAATTCTACATATTCAATGATGTAAAACATTTGAATAGATTGTTACTCAAAAGAATAAAGGGATAGAAGTGTTAAAGTCCAAGATAGTCTGTGAGAGCACACACGTTTCTTTGTTTGTAAGCAAATATTCACTGAATAATTACATTATACAATCATTTCAAATGACTGAAATGACATCCACTTCAAACTCTTCACTGAGAAGTTAAACCTGTAATAGGAACAAGTTACTAAGAGAAGAGGGCAGGAAAAGAGTGAAGAGGACAGAGATAAAGTTGCTCAAATTTCAGCAACTCAGCAGAAAATGGAATCACGTAGAGACAGCAAAAATGAAGATGTAGGGAGGGGAGCTGGGGAGAGAAAGAAGGAAAATGAAAAAAGACACAGCCAAATATAGACAATGCATATGTTCAGTTTATAGTTAGAATCCAATGTAGCTTAGAGTTATAGCTTATAGTGATCACAACAGATTTACAGTAAGAGAGTTTCTGGGCAAAATCTAGCAAAAGAAAAAATATAAAGTGAACAAAGAGGCAAAAATCTGAAAGTGGCTGGTTGGTGTGAAGGTGTATATATGGGTTGGTTCAGTGATGTAATATTATATACATACATACATCAAGGCAAAAAAAAAAAAAATATATATATATTTATTTTTTATTTTTTTTTGCCTTGAATAAAACCATTTCAATGTTACCATTTTTGACTGTAGTAGTCTAAACTAGTAGCCTATAACCCATTTAACTGACACAGTTATGTAAGAAATATGTTGCCTTAATATCAGTTTTGAGCTGTAATTATAAAAAAAAAAAATTTTTTTAATTATATATATAGTACTGTTGTTCTCCACTGCTTCTAAAAAGAAAGACGAATACTCAAGTTGTGAGATTACATTTAAAAATATCAGCAATTTTATATAATAGTTCAGTGCACATTTACATTCTTAATTCCCAATATCTCATATAAATGGTGACTGATTATTGGAAGATGGGCTCTTGTAGGCCGGGCACAAAGAACAAATTAATTGAGGAACAGAAATGCCTTGTTTATATTCTGCAAGCAGTATCAGAAAGTTGTGAACACACACACACAAAAAAAATCTGTTTTTTCCCCGCTATTTATTTCTCACTTTGTAAAAAATAATGATTAGGAAATGCACCAACACACATATCTATCAGAAAAAATACTCTAACCTTCATGCAGGTTACTGTTCATGCTGAGCCAGATGCTCAGTCTGAGGGGGTGAATGACACTGGCATGCCAAATTGTCATGGTACAAGGGCACAGGAGGACGTTTACAGATCCTAATGCATAAAAATATTGGCTTTAAGAGCCATGATGTACAGTAGGCTGAGCACACATCAAGCATGTCTTGTATCGAGTCAACAGACTGAATGTTGGTACACACGCACAAGCATGCAACCAGAAACAGATCCATCAAGTTGCATCGTCTCTCCAGTTCCAGCATGAATCCACCGGTGAGGCAGCAGCGCGCCTGACGTAAGCAAGCGCCCAGCACCGATCAAAAGCAGTGTGAGGCACAGAGATATCACCAGGACCATCTGGAGACAGACCTACTACTCCTATAAATGGACACAGAAGATTTGTAGGGCTGGAGCTGGTTCATTTACTAAGGCAAGATGGCCAGAAATAAGCCGGCAGGAAATGAAGGAATGTATCTGGGGCTCATACGAAAGAGACACTGGATTTGTCAGAGGGAATACAAATTTTGGTTTTGATTGTTTGTGTAAATGTTAGTATAAATGTTCATCTTCTCCCTACACTCTTAAAAATAAAGGTGCTTCACGATGCCATAGAAGAACCATTTTTTCTAAATGGTTCCATAAAGAACCTTTAACATCTGAAGAACCTTTCTGTTTCACAAAAGGTTGTTTGTGGCGAAAGAAGGTTCTTCAGATTATAAAAACGCAAGAAAGAGATGGTCCTTTAAAGAACCTTTGACTGAATGGTTCTTTGTGGAACCAAAAATGGTTCTTCTATGGCATCGCTTGAAAAGCACCTTTATTTTTAAGAGTGTATACCAAAAATGTCATCATTAAAACTATACTGTACGTGGAGAATTTGGAGGCAATTTAGATGATTTTGGATTATTTCTGCACCTATTGCCGCACATCTTGCTTTCCCACTATCACTGATGGATAGGACTTTCTCAGCACTGGGCATTATAACATAAAAGGATCTATGTCTTCGCATCTTTCCGGCAACTATTATAAAAATTTGCATTGACTACTTTTTATCAGGTATTTGCAGGTCCGTAATTTTGTTTGCGACATTCCTACCCTACTTCTATTGACTCCTTCCTCACACCTATCCATATTATATATGGTATGAGTCCATATTTTTTCATAATAGTATTACATTTTGCACCTCGTAATTTAACTGCAGTTTGTTCTGTTCTTGTTTGATTTTCCCCTTCCTTTTATTTCATGTGGAATGCTGTTAATTCATATTTTGCATAATAGGATGGATCCTATATTGCATAACTCTCCTTTCTTTTCTTCTTGGAATTAAACTTGTTCTATTTGTTGCATGGACCTGTTTATTAAAAAGAGAGATGGACTTCATGAACATTTAAGGTTCTAAGTACATTTACGTGATATCAATCAATGGTAGCTGTAGCTGTATGAAGTATTCTGTTTATGTGGAGAAAATATTGTTATTGCTTATTCTTATGGTTGGCGATTTCTATTTCAAATAAATGCTGTTCTTTTGAACGTTCAAAGAATCTAGAAAAAAAAATCACAGTTTCACAAAAATATGAAGCAGCACAACTGTTTCCAACATTGATAATAATCAGAAATGTTTCTTGAGCAGCAAATCAGCATATTATACTGATTTCTGAAGAATCATGTGACACTGAAGACTGCAGTAATGATGCTGGAAATTCAGCAATAAATTACGCCGCAGTAAATTACATTTTAACATATATTCACATAGAAAACAGCTATTTTAAATTATACTAATATTTCAAATATTACTGTTTATACTGTGTTTGGTCACACTTTATTTTAAGGTAAAATTCTCGCTGTTAACAAACCAGACTTTTGCCTAAAAAAAACTCCTAATTTGCTGCTTATTAATAGTTAGAAAGGTAGTTGTTAAGTTTAGGAATTGGGTTGGATTAGGGATGTAGAATATGTAGAAAATGTGATTTATAAGTACTAATAAACAGCCAATATGTTAATAATAGGCATGCTAATAAGCAACTAGTTAATAATGAGAATGTGTCCCTATACTAAAGTGTTACCCTCTGTTTTTCATCAAATGTCTTGGTGAGCATAAAAAGACTTCTTTAAAAAAACATTTAAAAATCATACCAAGTAAATAAATATACAGAATATACTTAAATGTCTAATGCATGATTAGCGCAAGGTTCACCGTTAAGATGACATATGCATGCAATACTGATGCCAAAAACAGCAATGATTGTACTGAAACGGGAATAGTTGAGCAAAAGTCACCTCAAATGTCTTGGTGAGGAGTGGTGCTATTACATTTATAAGCAATCAGACTTTTCAGCTGGACAGTAAAACACATACATCTACAAACATGAGGGGCCCAAGCCATTTTAAAGCCCAACCTAGCAACCATTCAGTACACCCTAGCAATGCTCAGAACACCTTAGCAACTGCATAGTAATGCCCTGGCAACCACCCAGAAAACCCTGACATTGTGCACAGGCAAGCACACATTTTCTCCAGAACAAATTAAAATCTAGTTATTGTGTATTTTCTTTTATTTTCAACCACCTAATGCATTTTTGGTGTATATTGCTGTTCAGTGTATTTTGAAGTTAATTAAAAGAGCATTCTGCATTAAATACATCTTAAGCTTTATCATGTCTAAATCATTTTGAGGCTATTTCTGTGCATTTCTGAGGACGTCTTGTATGTTCATTTATCAGCATATGGAAGATACATTGCCAGTTCAACTCATATTTTAACACACAGCAGGCAGATTTGTTAAGAGTCAACCTCGTGTACAAGCAGCAGATCAATTTCACTGCAGACACAGCAGCTGGAGAGGAAAGCACTGCGTTTGCCTTGAGTGAATCCATTATCTGCATCATATGTTAGGATAAAGCAGGGTGGAGAAATCTGAGAGAATTCAGTGAAGCACTAGCATGAATCAAACCCTTCTGTAATAATGTTTTCCGTAGATACTGCCTTCTTCACATAGATAATGAGAGCATCGAGGGAGATTCCTTATTTTGTCTACAACAAAAAGAAAAATGTGTGTGAGCCTCTGTATGCTGTGTTTAACTTATACAACTGACTAACCCATACAACTGAATGCACTTCCAACTTGGGAACTTGGCATAAAATTAGTGCAAAGGATGTTTCCATCACGATTATGGATGTTGATGTTTTTTCCCTTTTATGCAAAAAAAATTAAACAACGACGTTAATTCCAAAGTTTGCAGAGATAAATATCAAGGAGAAAAGTGCCACATCCGACCTGAATGGAATGAAATGCATTAATAGTCTTTAATGCTGACATATTTAAAAAAAAAAAAAAAAAAAGTTATTTTAAGATGGGCCTAGAATGTGACAGACATTAGGGTTGGGCAATATGACACCTATTATTACCCCATTTTACAATATGTAATAAGTCTGAGGTGTCCCCAGAATGTGTCTGTGAATTTTCAGCTCAAAATTCCCCACAGATAATTTATTATATCATTCTGAAAATGCCTATTTTGAGTGGAAGCAGAAACGCACTCTTTTCGTGCCTGTATCTTTAAATGCAAATTAGCTGCTGCTCTCCGCCCCCTTTTCCAGAATAGGGCGGAGCCTTTAAAGCTCGTACCCCAAATACTCTGCCAAAAAAAAAAGATCTGTTTGGTTTTGACTATCATGTATATCATGCTGAAATCAGTCAGTTATGTCCGTAAAGGTAAACAGCTGGGGGGAAAAATTGCATGTTTATATTAGATCTGTGTATGAAGTGACAGCAGCGTAATATACAGTATCTACTGCTGTCTATGCTGTTAAAATGACCCAAACAATAAAATAAAAACAGAAAATCACTCACTGCTCTTGAACGAATAACTTCTATAGCTTTAATAAGAAGACTTTTCTAACTTGAATGCTGCTTTTAAATGCACTAGCGTAAAGATAAACATGGCGAGTTGTGTGCGGCTCATTCAGGGCGGGGTCTTTGCTAATACGGCGGTGTCAGTCAGTGGCCATAGGCGGGGCCTAAACATTGTGATGTCACAATGCTCAGATAATCAAAACGGCATGTCTAATGAGACTAATTTGGTTTAATGGGGATTAAAAAATAAGGATTGGGTGGATTTTTATCATTGTAGGGTGGGTGTTCACACACTGCCAACACACATTTATTGTCCAGACACAATGTAAAAGTGGATTTTGCATAATAGGTGCCCTTTAAATTGTGTTATGTATATATATATATATATAAAACACTGCAGAGTCTTCACTGTGTAAATATAGATTCATTCCTATTAAAGTTACAAAAGTGATTCAGTCGAGAGCAGCAAGATTTTTTCTCTTTTGTGGTTTATGTTGATTAACATTAATGACAGACATCCGCAGGTTTATTAGGCTGCGGTCACTTTAAGACTGAACGCACGGATCTAATATACTGATACACATGCGTAGAGCAAAGATGTAAAGATGGGCATTTTGACACATAAGTGTGTATATTTGACCGTTCAAGCCCAAAAAGAGCTCGGTTCAGTACTCACGCTCTGTGTTTCAGGTGTTTCAGGTGCGTGCGCTCAAACCGTCTCTGTGCACACATATATAAAACTTTCGCTGTATATTACATTTGAATGATTTAAAATCACTTGTTCTTGAAGCACAGTGCTTAAAAACGCATTCAAATGACAAGCTCTCCTGGTGGCGCAGCAAGGAAAAATCACAAAACCATCAGGAAAACCTCTACCACTTGTCAAATTTCTACCGGTATATCGCACACCCCCTAACAAACATTACTGGTGGTTTCAGTAAGCGTAAGCCCTTGTCATTTTTTTTCTTCTGTGCTTCAGAAAGTCAGTGACTAGACTGTAGGGGACGTCTGAAGGGCAACCAAAAGTCACTTTCACTGAGAGCTGGCAACTTTAGACGACATGAGCAGCACAGACCACTGGTGATGTGACAAAGTTAAGTAGAGGTTAACTATATGCAACTGTGCGGTGATCAGTGAACATCTGCCACAGAATTAGTGTTTTCATTGAAGAGAGACAAATGACTTAACAGTGAAAACATGTTGCATTGTGTCTATTTGAAATAAAATGTTTCAATCCCATATTATTTTTTTATTAAAAAAATGCTTGGCACGTACTGCAAAGGGGAATATAAACGATGGAGAAAGTAAAAAAAAACTTAGTTTAGAGAGCAATTCTCACTGTTAACTAGTTGTTTATTAGCACGCATATTATTAGCATATTGGGTGTTTATTAGTTCTTATAAAACACATATTAATGTCTTATTCTTCATGACCATATTTTAGATCCCTTAATCCAACCCGTACTTAAACTTAAGGTTTTGGTGATTTCAAATATCAACATTGGCTACCAGAAATCGCTTACCCTGCCTTTAAGGGTGCTTTCACACTAGCACTTTTTGTGCGCACCCGGGTTCGATTGACGTCAGAGTTCGGTTCATTTGGATGATGTGAACGCTGTCTTCCGAACTCGGTGCGCACCCACGAACCGTACCCGAGTCCGCTTAAAAAGGGTGGTCTGGGGTACGGTTCAAGTGAACTCCGGTACGGTTCGCTGCTGATGTGAACGCAATCGTACCAAATCACGGAAGTGAATCGCTATTAATGACGTATTATTTGATAAAAATGTGTGTTTGTGAGTGTGTTTCACTCACTTTCCTGACGTGCGTGACTGACGCGCTGCAAGCAGAGAGCTGTATATCGCATTTCTATTCGCCTTCAGAGTTCTTTAGAGCATTTGCATAAGGCAGACGTAAGTGCCGTTATGTACTGAAGCTTTGGAAACAAAACCAACGGTTCAAAAGCATAAATATAAAATTGCAGAGAGCCTTGCAATGCATTTTGCCGTCTTCTCCTGCGCCATCGTTACTAAGCATCGGGGGTAAACAGCTGCTGGCTTGATGACGCAAACTGTTTTGGTGATTTCAAATATCAACATTGGCTACCAGAAATCACGTACTCTGCCTTTAAGGGTGCTTTCACACTAGCACGTTTGGTGCGCACCCGGATTTGATTGACGTCAGAGTTCGGTTCGTTTGGATGATGTGAACGCTGTCTTCCGAACTCGGTGCGCACCCACAAACCGTACCCGAGTCCATTTAAAAAGGACTCGGGTTCAAGTGAACTCTGGTACGGTTCGCTGCTGATGTGAATGCAATCGTACCAAATCACGGAAGTGAACTGCTATTAATGACGTATTATTTGATAAAAATGTGTGTTTGTGTGTGTGTTTCACTAATTTTCCTGATGTGCGTGACTGACACGGTGCAAGCAGAGAGCTGTATATCGCATTTGTATTCGCCTTCAGAGTTCTTTAGAGCATTTGCATAAGGCAGACGTAAGTGCCGTTATGTACTGAAGCTTTAATATAAATATATATTTTGCATAAATATAAAATTGCAGAGAGCCTTGCTATGCATTTTGCCGTCTTCTCCTGCGCCATCGTTACTAAGCATCGGGGGCAAACAGCTGCTGGCTTGATGATGCAAACGAACCGCGGTTCGGACTCAAATAATATAATGTGAACACAGTCCAGCGGGGTAAAAAAATCAAACCTGGTGACACTTTAGTTTAACTAGTTGCTTACTAGCATGCATATTACTAGCATAATGTCTGTTTATTAGTACTTATAAAACACATATTATTGTCTTATTCTGCATGACCGTATTTTAGATCACTTAATCCTCTCCATTCCTAAACCTAACAACTACCTTACTAACTATTAATAATCAGCAAATTAGGAGGTTATTGAGGGAAAACTCTTAGTTAATAGTTAGTTAATAGTGAGACTTGGACCCTAAAATATAGTGTGACCTAAAACATTATTGTAAAGTGTTACCTTGAGTGAATAAACTCAATCTCTTCCATTTCCATTTTGATACAATCATTGATACTTTCTCTTTCTCATGAACATACACACATACGCACAACCCCGACGCGCACACACCCTTCACTCAGTTAAAACGGGTGGTAAAGGTGGAGTTTGAAAGAGGCCTGCACTCAGCTATAAATATGAGAGAGTGATGCTCACAATGTGCTGAGTCATGTGTCTGCAGGCCAAGCAGGACTCCCACTGGACCACTAACAGAGTGACACAAACCGGCAATCAACACTGATATATAGAAGCTATGCACCACTAATCAATCAATTAGTCTATCTATCTATCTATGCATGCATGGAAGTCCCAAACGATTTTCAGGCAGCTCTATTAGAAAAGGCTGCAAAAATCTGTTGTGTATTTCCCGATAACGTAGACTCTTAGCGCGCTACAAAGACTCTAAAGGTTTACCTTTGCTAGGTGTGTTCAACGAGCTATAGCTTAGTAGGTTGCTTAAAGGCACGATTTTCAAAGTCGTCGGGTCACCGTGGTTTTCACACTGCGTGACTATCTGAGGTAGCAGTCAGTCGCTGCTGTGTTCACATTGCACGATGGATCGGCAACAACTCTGTCTGGTCCGCAAACTACGTTTCACAACAAAACACACAGAAGTGATAAGGAACTAACGCGAGAACCCGCGTGCGTCAGACCGGAGTTCTCGAGCAAGACTGAATTATTAAAAAAATATATATATAGCCCGCAAATAGTCTGTGAGCTGATTTCCAGCTACAAGGAGAAAAAGAAAAACAGATAATGCAGGAGGCAGATGCAGGGAACAGGGATTGTGTACATTTTGCAGTAACTGTTATGCTGATGTTGTGGCTGGTCAAGCAAATGTTTGTGCTTGTTTCTGTATGATATAATTGTTCATATATCTATTAAAATACTGATATTCTGGTCTATAACTCCTCCCCGAACTTCCCTCTCCCCTGTATCTTGGTCTCTCATTGCACACTGTGTGATTGTGAACGTGACGTGTCGGCGATTCTCTCAGATCGCGTCTTTGATAATTCACATTGTGTGATTGTCACTCGCGTGAACGAGCACCGACTTGCCTCCGATTTCGGGCATTTGTTGGCGATTTCGCAAAACCTGTCGGCGAGTGAAAAATCGGGCTAAAATCGTGCAGTGTGAACTCGGCATAATGATCCTGAAGACATTGATTAGCATGCTCAGGTGTGTTTGATTAGGGTTAGAGCTAAACTCTGCAGGAAAGTGGATCCCGTGGGCCAGATTTTGACTATGTGCCACGGGTTCAATCTGGAGTTGTGGCTGTAAATCCAGCTCTCCTAGATGAAGAAGACTCATTTGATGACACTGAAGAAGACTTGTCTGATGAGTCTTCTGAAGAGCAAACTCAGACCCAGTCCAATAGATTGAGTAAAAATGGTTTGCACCTACTCATGCAAGCAGAAAACACCTAGGTGGCCCATGGTGCTGTGGTGCAATATGCTGGATGTTGCCACCCTCATTGCCTACACCAGGGGCAGCCAATGTTTGTCCTGGAGAGCCACAGTCCTGCAGACTAGTGATGCAAAAGTTACTTATAGTTAGTAGAATGTCTAAAGTGGACTATCGAAATAAAGTGTAACCAAAAAATGCATTATGGTTTGAGACAAAATAGAATAATGAAGCAAAAATAATAACTGGTTTCATAGAACACTCCCCCATCTGATCAGCAATGTATATAATATAAACATACAATATATTAGAGATGGTTATTTATGTGAAGACTGTGCTGAAACAAGCATGTACCGCAGGAATAATGTCAATAAAAAGTGAATTAAAATTAAAGCCGAATCATATATTCTCAGATCAATTCTGAAGTGCATTAAGGCCTTCCAGAGGAAAGTATAACATCAGAAAACCAATAATCCTACGTGACGCCAAGATCAGATCCAAGCAATCACAGAAGCCGTTTCCCCCTGACAGCTGCCATACTGAGCTTTGATTACATTTCTCTGGTATTTAACTGATTCAGTATGATGGTGTGTGTTTTGAACAAGGAAACTGCTTTTCTTAAAGGTACAGTTCACCTTAACATGAAAACCAACTACTTTCAAAATATAGCTTAGTAGGAGTAATAGACCAAAGTTGTTTTTTATTGATAATACTGCCTTGCCTTGAATTCTCGATGCAAATCTTTTAAAGATTCAGATTTGGTGTATTCATGAAACACCACAAGAATCAATGAAGTTTGTGTGCGGTGTCTCTCTTCCACCTTTTTCTTCATATATGCCGCCTCCATATGCAAAAGCATGCAAACCTCTGTATTCAAACCACAATTATTACATATCGTTAATGTATCTTGAATGCACAGAGAGAGAAAGGCAAGACAACGACAATGCCAACTTCATTTCAGTCATATGGAGAGTGAATATATGATGAGTTACCGTTTTTGAGCTGTAATGTCTATATTATTTTATTTTTAGGAGTTTATGGAGGGAATACTACTTAACAGTGAATATGTGTTCCCTAATATAAAGTGTACCAAATATTCTAAAGCATTTATTAATCTTAATGTTAATTTCAACACTCGATAATACAGTATTTTTAAAAAAAGTTGTATCTGTTAACATTATATAATATTCCTGAGCTGACATGAACTAACAATGAACAGTTATATTTATTAACTAACTTTAACAAAGATTAATAAATACTAATTAATGAATAAAAACCAAAACAAAGACTAATAAAACAAATTAATTGAATAGTTAATTTTAGTTAATGCATTAACTAATAGGACCTTATTGTAAAGTGTTTTGTTTTGTGGTAACACTTTACAATAAGGTCTTATTTGTTAACATTATTTAATGCATTAACTAACCATGACTAATATATTTTTACTGCATATATCAACCTTTTTTAAAAATGTTAACGTTGCTGTTAGTTCACAGTGTATTAACTAGTTTTAACAGATATAACTTTTGATTTTAAAAATGTATTAGTAAATGTTAATTAAGATTAATAAATGCATTTTTAGTTTGTGTTAACTAATGTAGTTAACTATTGTTAAAAAAATCAAACCTGGTGACACTTTAGTTTAACTAGTTGCTTACTAGCATGCATATTACTAGCATAATGTCTGTTTATTAGTACTTATAAAACACATATTATTGTCTTATTCTGCATGACCGTATTTTAGATCACTTAATCCTCTCCATTCCTAAACCTAACAACTACCTTACTAACTATTAATAATCAGCAAATTAGGAGGTTATTGAGGGAAAACTCTTAGTTAATAGTTAGTTAATAGTGAGACTTGGACCCTAAAATATAGTGTGACCTAAAACATTATTGTAAAGTGTTACCTTGAGTGAATAAACTCAATCTCTTCCATTTCCATTTTGATACAATCATTGATACTTTCTCTTTCTCATGAACATACACACATACGCACAACCCCGACGCGCACACACCCTTCACTCAGTTAAAACGGGTGGTAAAGGTGGAGTTTGAAAGAGGCCTGCACTCAGCTATAAATATGAGAGAGTGATGCTCACAATGTGCTGAGTCATGTGTTTGCAGGCCAAGCAGGACTCCCACTGGACCACTAACAGAGTGACACAAACCGGCAATCAACACTGATATATAGAAGCTATGCACCACTAATCAATCAATTAGTCTATCTATCTATCTATGCATGCATGGAAGTCCCAAACGATTTTCAGGCAGCTCTATTAGAAAAGGCTGCAAAAATCTGTTGTGTATTTCCCGATAACGTAGACTCTTAGCGCGCTACAAAGACTCTAAAGGTTTACCTTTGCTAGGTGTGTTCAACGAGCTATAGCTTAGTAGGTTGCTTAAAGGCACGATTTTCAAAGTCGTCGGGTCACCGTGGTTTTCACACTGCGTGACTATCTGAGGTAGCAGTCAGTCGCTGCTGTGTTCACATTGCACGATGGATCGGCAACAACTCTGTCTGGTCCGCAAACTACGTTTCACAACAAAACACACAGAAGTGATAAGGAACTAACGCGAGAACCCGCGTGCGTCAGACCGGAGTTCTCGAGCAAGACTGAATTATTAAAAAAATATATATATAGCCCGCAAATAGTCTGTGAGCTGATTTCCAGCTACAAGGAGAAAAAGAAAAACAGATAATGCAGGAGGCAGATGCAGGGAACAGGGATTGTGTACATTTTGCAGTAACTGTTATGCTGATGTTGTGGCTGGTCAAGCAAATGTTTGTGCTTGTTTCTGTATGATATAATTGTTCATATATCTATTAAAATACTGATATTCTGGTCTATAACTCCTCCCAGAACTTCCCTCTGCCCTGTATCTTGGTCTCTCACTGGCTGTAGGCCATCGCCGATGTGTTTTTCAGTCAGAAATCATTGCACACAGCGTGATTGTGAATCACCGACAGCTCCAGATATTTAGCATGCCAAATATTTTGCGGGTGTCGGCGATTCCCTCAGACTGCGTCTTTGATAATTCACACTGCGTGATTGTCTCTCGTGTGAACGAGCACCGATATGCCTCCGATTTCGGCATTTGTCGGCGATTTCGCAAAACCTGTCGGCGAGTTTCATTGTTTACTCATAACCGGAGTCAATAATCATGCAGATTTACGTTACAAACTTATAGAATTGTACAGTAAGAAAGTTATTTCCTTTAACCAGGAAATTAACGTTCTTAGAATTGACAAGACGTTGACCCTGAGTGGTCAGCTAAATATCTACAGTGGATCTAAAATATGAATAGTTAATTATAACTAGTTATGGTTAATTATTCATATTTCCCCATGAGCTAAATTCGCTACAGTGCGGTGCGGTGGTTAGCGTGACAGCACGAAACCAGACTTATTTTTTTCCTCAATGGAAAGCATATTTACACTGTTTGAATCGTTCCCTGTCCCCTATATAGTGCACTACGTGCCATTCACTGTACAGAAAATACTAATTCTGTGGACAAGTGACCGATTTCAGCTGCGGCTTCAGCGTCTATTTTTATAGTGTAGGGGGCGGGGCTTCGGTTTCTAGAGAGCATTTGATTGGACAAAGTTTGATGAGAAGCTGAAGTACAATGTGACTTAAAAAAAAAATCGTTGAGCCATTTTGGCGGAAGTGACGAACTGCAAGCTTTGAATGCTTATATCCTCAAAATGAGAATTTTGTCACTGTTTTGGCGCACACGGCCTTACAGATAACCTTAAGACTAACATATTGATATTAACACCCAAAAAACTTTCATTTTGATTTCATGTGGACTTTAAGGTATACGTTCTTATGTGCGACGTTACCAGGTGCTGTCTATGGCGCTAGTGCTGAATTGGTTGATATCGATGGCTCGAGAATCGATTATTCACTCAATGCAGGGGTTGCTTCACTGCATCATCGGAGAAAGTGTTGTTCCTCATAAAAGAAGCACTTGAGAGATAGTTGCAATTGCATCTATCTTATTAAAATAATCCAAATTGCAAATTAAATCTAACCATGGATATTTTATATCATTTTGAAATGAGTGTGCGAACCCGCAACATCATGCCCAAACGTATCATGACTCATGACTGCTACACTCAGGGCCGGATTTATTCTAGTGCATATGCTTGCACATTCTGGGGGGACCCACCCAATTACAATAAAGAGAAATAACCTACAACAGCAAAAGAACCAGAACTCGAAAAGACATTAACCAAGCAAATAAATATAACAAACAATACGACAAGCTACTTCCATGTTTTCCACACAAAAGTATGTTCTATTGTCAATGAAAATCACACTTTCTTTCTCCCGCTCTTTCTCATAAAAACGCACACACATACAGTACAGACTCACAGTCCAGCACATGCATGGACCAAACGTGCGTACAGAAACTTGTCAGCAATGCCCTGCGACTCATACTATATAAAACATACTTTTTTATGGTCATGAAGTTAGTTCAATACCAGCTTCTAAATGTAGTTTATTTCATGTTCTTTTGTCAAAGTCATTGTTATTCGTTAAAACATATCAACTTCACCTAGCAATAGTGTCCAAATAAAGTATTTGTACTGCACTGCATGCAGTAGTGATCTGGTCCAATTAAGGAGGAAGGTGGGTGAATTAATTAATTTATTATTCTGTCTATCCAGATATAGTAATCAGCACATGATAGTATTGAAGCTACATACTATTGACAAGTCCAACAGCTGCAGAAAGCATTATCTGCTTCAGAATTGATTATTGGGATGCTTAGCTCAGCACTGAGGTCTTCTGGAATTGTCTATGCTGCTCAACTAGTTCAGTGGCATGAAGAGAACCACACACTAAGAAGTGGTAAATGTCAAGTTTAAACGAGCTGAATCATCATTCCTGTGAAACATCTAAACAATTTCACTATGAGTTTAGATAAAGTCTTGATAAAAATGCAAACCAAATCTACATCTCTAAACACTGAGAAGACTGAGATGAGGCTGATTGCAATGAAAATAATCGGTTAAAGATCCAAAAGGTTAAAAATCTCTTTTCTCTTTGCCTGGCAAGTATAAGAACACTAGGGATTTGACTCTGACTTAAATTGCAATTTTTAATGTGCACAGACAACTGTGAGTATGCCATTGAACGCTCTCAGAAAAAAAGGTACAAAAGCTGTCACTGGGGCAGTACCCTTGCAAAAAGTACTAATATGTACCATTTAGGAACTAATATGTACACTTTAGGCATTGAAATATAAATTTAAGTTATCAAAATGCACCCTTTAGGAGTAAATAAGGTACAAAGGTGTGCCTTTTGAAAAGGTACCGGCACAGTGACAGCTTTTGTACCTTTTTTTCTGTAGGTTTACTTTTTGAACAATCTCTGTGGCACTTTCAAAGCATTGCTCTATTTAATTGAGCTGTCTGATTGGACACGCTTTTGTTCAACCAATGGTGTGAGTTTGAGATGGTTTAGAAGTGTTTCAATCATATTTTGTAACTTTTAATTGCATTTGAATGACCAGGGGTGTGCCAAAAACAATGTGGCACTGATAAATCTGCTACACCAAAGAATAAACACAGTACAGCTAAATCTAAATCCGGAGGATAATTTATTTTTTTTGTTATGCATAATTGTTATGTATCACCATACTGTATCGCCCAGCCCTAAAATCTGCTCTATGTTAAAGCATTAAGTCATTATAACAGTGTGACTTTCTGTCAAGTTGCTTTGAAATTATGTGCATTGTGAAAAGCGCTAAAATAAAAAAAAACTTGACTCCGATTTTGAGAAACCTCTTGAAAGTCATTATTTTGGTGCCAATTTTGGCACGAAAGTTACACATTTTATGTGCCAGCAAGCATCGACTACTCTATGCAAGAATGTGCCCAGATGTTAATGAAATCAACAGTTTTTTTAACAGCTTATTTAAGCTGGATCTGTCCCAAAAACAATTGCCTTCAAAGAGCTGCCCTTGCAAAAATGTTATTTAAGGCAACATACGCTTAATTTGGGGCAAATCTGCTGCAAACAGTTTACCATAAAGCTAATTTCTATTGGAAAATAGAAACTTGCTGCAAATTTTGTCCAGTGTTCACTCTAAGCTGACAACAGGAGTTTGCCAGAACACTGTATGTTTGAAAAGCAACATGAGCAACATGTACTGCATATACAGCAATGCGCTCCAATGCACAGCCAGTTGCAACATCCGACTTCATACATCATTTACAATCCTGAAGTTCAATAAAGTTAATTGTTAGCTGGCAACTGTCAAAAATGAAATGTGATCTACAGTACTGTGAGAAGCCAGCTGGCTAACTGGACTCAACCACACCGGTTCATAAAAGAAGTTGCATCAACAAATGCAATCCAAAAAATTAATAATAAATAACACTGACAGCATTTTGATTTCAACACTTGGACTTGTCATCCTGAACCAAAAAGAAAAATTTAAAAATATATATAAATAAAAAGCATATAAATAAAATAAAAAAACATGCATGTTTGCATTAGAAAATTTCACCATGATTGCATTACATTTGTGTGTGTGTGTGTGTGAATTGTACATGTTGCAATAAAATATGCACAACTGTTGGTGGAAGATTAAAAAGGTACAGTCTATACAGTGATAGACAAGACAAATACATGTTGAAAATGTCTTGCCCAAGGGAAGCACAAAGCAATAATTCTCTATCACGTAGCATATAAATCACGCTTAAATAGCATGGAAAGAAAGTGCTGGCTCAGCACAAAAAAAAATGAAGATCAAGAACAAGACAAGCTTTGAATATAACTGAATACAATGCATATATGTGTATTAATGTGAGAGAATGAGTATATTTCTATTTTTTTTTAAGTTTTTTAAAGCACAATATTATAGCAAACTGCACAGAACCACAAAAAATGTATTATGACTGAAATGTGCTTTTAAGACCATGATCTCACCTGCATCTGAGGGGTTTGGCTCAGCTATACTCAGATTCAGAGAAAACGGTGAAAATTGACATTTAAAAACCCCTTTGAAGCCATTTCTCTCAGTTACAATATCATTGTAGATATTGCATCAGTGTACAAGCCACTTTAAATACACGATGTGTGAGTATGAGAGAGGATAGCACACAGGATTTCAATAGCCTTGTTTAAGAAGAATTTGCTGGGAAATTATGTACTCTAAGTAACACAAGATATCCTCAAAATAATACAGTCCTTGATGAGACTTCATTTTTTGGAGAAAACCCACTAACACCTTTTGGAAGAGATTGCATTTGATTGCTGCAATTCAAAATGACATTTAAGGCATCCTGCATGGAGATACACCTAACCATAAATATTAAAATGATGCAAGGAAAAGAAATGAAAACCGTTCACTGAAGGTATCAAACACTCTAGACACTTTACATTCTGTACCATAAAGTACAGAATGGCTGGTTATATAAGGTTGGAACTCATAAAACAATTGTCAGCATGTTAACTACTTATACCTGTAGATATTTTCCTTAGAGCTCTTCTGCACATTTTTTATTTTTACCATACACCTCATAATGAAAGCTGACAGCTGGAAATAAGCGAGGGAGAAAGAGGGATTAGTGATGTCCCACCGCAGATCCGGGCACACAAGCACCCTCCTCAGCAAGCTGCTGTAATATGAAACTGCAGTGAAAATGGTTTAAGTGTTAGAGCTAAACAACAGCATATCTCCATGTACGTAGATGAGCAAAAGGAAAGTGCAGCAAACTCTACTGACGTAAACGTCTTTTGCTGTACCGCACAAGTCTAAAATGCTTCTCAGTGAAGCACTGTTTGATTTTTAGAGCGAAAACCTTTAATCCTAGTGGTTTCGTGCTCTTCTTTGAGTGAACAAGACTACCAATACTGTATCTGTACTCTGTGTACTGAAGAGCCAAACTCATAAGTCTGCTTAGATCAGCAGTAAGGTCTCCTTGTTTTGAGCTGTAATAGTAGACATGCATTACTTTTAATATAGGATGTATTTTATTTAACGCATTATATTTAATACCTAAGCATTTCATTTAATAATTCATATGCTATTTTTTAAATAAATAAAAGCTATAAAAACATTTGCATATTTTTATGCAAAAACATTTTCTATGCATATGAGTTCATTGCAGAAGACTCTTGTTTTGCGTGAAACAAACTACTTCTATGCATGTATGGATGTACTATTTGTAGGTAGTTTAGTTTAAAGGCGATACATTATTGCACATTCCCTGCTGTTCTGACACATTATAGATTATATCAATTGAGTGTCATTTGAATGACATAACATAGAAAATATTCAATCTGATTTTAATTTAATTGAACATTGAACATGCATGTATTATTTTCTATGCACAAAATTCTGTCATCACTTACTCACCCTCAAGTTGTTCCAAACCTGTATGAATTTCTTTCTTCTGTTAAACACAAAAGAAGATATTTTGAAGAATGTGTGCAACCAAACAGTTAATGACTTCTACAGCATGGGAAAAAAAACAAAACCAGCAACTGATTGGTTGATGAAATGTAAGAAATGCATACATGTTTGGAACAACTTGAGGATGAGTAGCCTAAATGATGACAGAATTGTAATTTTTGGATGACCTATCCCAATAACCCTGCGGTGAGGTCGCCTTCTTTGAATTGTAATAGTAGAGGTAGGCTACATTACATATCTGCACCTTCTCACTTGTTATTCCCATCACAGTACGCAGAGAATAAATGCAGTTTCAATTATTTAATACATTCCTAAAATCTTTTTTAAATGAAAATATGCCAAATATAAAAACCATTGATTTTGTGTACAGCTCTGATGATTCTGACAGACTCAGGTGTTGGGCTCTTTTGTGCCAGCGGACCCTCAGGAGGGGAAGCACCTCACCTGTCCATGCACGTGTAAACAGCAGCGGATGCCTGGCCCTGCGTGTCCTGCTGCTATCCAGCATTAATACCTCCCCTCCCTTCATCCGCTCTCAACTTATCTCTCTTCCCTACCTTGCGCTTTTTATCCCGTGAGCGGCTCCTTTTCTTCGCCTTCTCCTCCTCTTTCTCCTTCCGCTCCTGTTCGGCGAGCGCCTCTAAATCCTTGTTCTTGCGCAGATGTTTGGCGGCTTGTGCCATAGTGCCGTTACCAGCCGGGCTGAGATGGCTCTGTAGCTCCGGTGATGGATGCTGGTGGTGTGGATATTATCTCAGTTCCTCTCATGCAGTCCTGCAGCACTGGAGTGAGCGTGTGCGCCGCGTCTCCCTCTCTCTCTCTCTCTCTCTTTCTCTTCTCTGTCTCTCTCCTCCGCTGCAGCACTAGTTAGTAAGGCAAGACAGACCTGAGAAGGCTTCACTGAGAGGAATACTGCTGCAGTATTGCGCACCTCTCTCTCTCACACACACACACACACACCAATATTCTCTTGTGTCTTTTTATTACGTCGATCTCTCACTCTCACGCCACTCCTCTTGTGGAATTCAATGTGCACACTTTTTCCCTCTTACATGCACCTTCTTGTGTTATATCCTCTCTGGCGTCCCATCATCTGCAGCAATTAACAAACAAATGGAGCAACAGACACAGAAGCTTTCTGGTGGGCTGCATCCATTTTTGGGACCTTCATAAATCAATTCTGACAGTAGCAAACCTATATGGCTTTACCAGCAACACGGGACACCTATAGAGCAGCTTGTTATTCACTCTAGTGGGTTTGGGATGGACTTTTACAAATGAACTGAATACATAATTTAATCTAACTTAAATTAATAATTTATTCCATATGCATACACTCTTAATAATAAAGGTTTCAAAGTGATGAAGAACCATTTTTGGTTCCACAAGGAACCTTTTTGGTGCACAGTTCCTGAAATAAAATTTTTTCGTCATGTGAAGAACGTTTTAATCTAAAGAACCTTTTTCCGCTACCCCCTTTATTTTGCAGTACAGAAGTAAGATTTTTTTGGTACAGCTAAAATAAATGGAAGCGAATGACACCGGAAGCCAGTTCTTATACATTAAAATTAAGGTGGATAAAGAGTCTTTTGTGAGATGGATAGGTCTTAAAGGTTCTTCGTGGAACCATAGATGCCAATAAAGAACCGTTATGTACTAGCAGTGTGGTGCATATGTAACTAAATAGCCTAACATTTGACATATTTATGATACAGTAAATGCCTGCCAGAGGAAGATGGGATTTTCCCAGCTTTTTTTCTTTTCACTATCTCTCACGGCTGGCACTATTTTCTGTTTGAAACAATAGGTTTATTGAATAACAAAACTGACCAGACATGCTTAATACTGTTGACATCGAAGCCGCCTTATTCTCTGCACACCACAGTCTCTCAAAACAGAGAAAAAGCACGTTTAAAACACACTCATCAAAGAGCGCTGCCTCATTCCTGCCCCCTCCCTTTATCCAATAATGCAGCGAGAAGGAACCATGTGAAGTCTGTGTGGACATGGATACATGATTTGTGTAAGTGTGTGCGAACACGAGCGTTTTGTGACGAAATGGAACAAAACAGTGTTAAAGATCCCAGTACTCAGAGCTGTAATCCGGTGGAAAGGTTTCCTTTGGGATAGTCGTGCGAGGAGGGGAGGGATCTTCATTTGTTTTCCGATTTTAAACAGCATCTGCAGTGTGTATCCTGGAAAGCCTGCACCTGTTCGTTCCTTACTCTCTCCCATAAAATAGCTCTACATCTCTCTCCAATCCTACTGCAATCCTGCTGATGCAAGCAAAAAGAGGCTTTAATGACCCACACCCCCTTCCAAATGTGCAAAGCTCTTAAATAGACTATACGTAAAGGAATGTAAGCAAAACCACAAATTTGATATACTGTCTCTACACACATTTTTAAACATTACCAGAAAAGGGTTCTTCAGCTTGTAACATTAGCTTTTTATTGGGTTCCATGAAGAACCATGCTTTGAAAATGCTATATAGGACCTTAATCGTGTTTTTAATGATGGTTTATTTTCATTAATATTAGTATATTTATATCATAATATTAGTATTCATTTTATTTGTATATATTATTTATTAATATTGCTTTTTTTTACCCCTCTATCTACCTGGTATTACAATGTCTTGTAGCATCTATTAGGGTTTTACATAAAAACAACAACAACATGTTTTGTTGTTTAATGATTTTAATGTTTTTAATGATCTACAGTTATTAGCAGAATACATTAATAATGTCCACTGACATTGAACATAAATAAACTTTACTTTAAGAAGTAAATCAAAATAGAAACAGAAAATAGTGAAATGAAGACCAAGCTCCAGTGAAATACTGTATTTTCGTAATCCTCTATGATGCCTTTAAAGGGGTCGTATGATGCTTTTGAAAACTTGAAATCGCATCATATGACCCCTTTAAGTGCATCATTTTGGTGTGATTAAGTGGCTATTTTTCTCTGCAGATGATGAGGTTGTGGGATGTGATGCATCTGAAATACACAGATGAGTTTAGAGTTATAGTTTGTCTCTTCCATTGTTTATGTAAAAACCATTATGTTCACGAAGGCCAAAAGTAGCAAAAAATGGACATTATGTGAGCCCTTCACAATCTTAAAAGAAAAACATGATATAAAGTCATGGCATAGCTTTGATATTTTTTTTGTGACTGGGTATGTTTATGCATAAACCCAAGTAATAATTTACAAATTCTAAGAATATGGATTATAAGTTAATGTTACTTAGTGGAGAAGATGAGAGAAGTATCCTCAGCTTAACAGAGCTGCTCACACTTACATGTGACCAAAACAACGAAGAAGAGAACAGAACATGTTTGTTAGGAAGCCAGTTACAATTTTAAAGTTTATTTTGAATTTAAATTTAAGAATGAAATCATTTACCTGTTGAGAGTGTGTTGACAGTCAGTCTGAGATCCAGAAAATCAGTAATGAGGTGAATTAATAGTTACAGATTTGAAAAACAAAAAGGCAGGAATAAAGCCCTAAACTCTAACACAAAGAACCATTTTCAGCATAAAAGGGATCTTCAGGATACGCTGGTTAATGTAAAGAACCTTTAAAGAACCGTTTTTTTTAAATGCATTCTCTGTTTTTTTCTTGGGTCTAGTATAGATTGAACATAACATTATGACCAGTGACAGGTGACGTGAATAACACTGATTATCTCTTCATCACGGCAGCTGATAGTGGGTGTGATATATCAGGCAGCAAGTGAACATTTTGTCCTAAATGTCGATGTGTTAGAAACAGGAAAATTGGGCAAGCTTAAGGGTTTGAGCAAGTTTGACAAGGCCCAAATTGTGATGGCTAGACGACTGGATCAGAGCATCTCCAAAACTACAGCTCTTGTGGGGTGCTCCCGGTCTGCAGTGGTCAGTATCTATTAAAAGTGGTCCAAGGAAGGAACAGTGGTGACCCCTGTCCACTGCCAAAAGCGCCAACAGTGGGCATGTGAGCATCAGAAGTGGACCATGGAGCAATGGAAGAAGGTGACCTGGGGAACACATGGGAGGGAAGAAAGCAAGCCGGCGGAGGCAGTGTGATGCCTTGGGTGATGTCTGCTGGAAAACCTTGGGTCCTGCCATCCATGTGGATGTTACTTTGACACCTACCTAAGCATTGTTGCAGACCATGTACACTCTTTCATGGAAACTATATTCCCTGGTGGCTGTGGCCTCTCTCAGCAGGAGAGCATTAACCCTGCCACAAAACAAAAATGGTTCAGGAATGGTTTGAGGAGCACAACAACGAGTTTGAGGTGTTGACTTGCCCTCCAAATTCCCCAGATCTCAATCCAATCGAGCATCTGTGGGATGTGCTGAACAAACAAGTCCGATCCATGGAGGCCCAACCTCCCAACATACAGGACTTAGAGGATCTGAAGCTCTTATGATCTCATATTAAACCAACTGTATGTATATTTTTGCATGGAATTCTCTGTCGTAAACCATTACATTGGATAGCTGTTACGTGATCATTTGTTCCTGCTGTAAAGCAATCTGCCCTTTTAGTGGAATTACGTAGCCGCTCACCGAACTAACATTCTCACAGAACAGACGTTCAGATGGAGAGTGGGACAGAAACAGAAGACTTCTACCATTTGCCTTAGTAGAAGTCAGAGTACCATCAGAATGATTTTAAAAGTGATATTTGGATGTTTAAAAAAAAAAAACAGTTGCTTACAATGTGGATAATTTGAGCTTTTAAATATTTGGCCTGTCACTCCACTGGACTATTTACGATCAGGTAAGGCAAAAGGGTGATGAAATCAAAAGGGTGGGGAAATTTTAACCTAAAATGCTAATTTTTATTTTTTAGTTCTGCAGTGAAAGAAAGAAGAGGTAACTGTCACATAAATCAGGTGTCTTGCAGTGTCTGTTACAGTGTCCAGTGTGCACTGACCACTAGAGGAAACTCTGTACCATGAAGGCTCTCTCTTGGGGCCAAGGGTTTTACAGGTTGCATGGCCACTTTAGCCCCTACTGGTTTGATACGGTAACTACACCAGAAGCCAGTAAACAGCATCCTTCTTTATCATTCAGAAAGCATCATTCATCATTGATATCCATTCCATTCCAGCAATTGTTCTAGTGTTTGTTTTGTTATCACAAGTATTTTATTCTGTTATAATATATATTCATTGGACATAGGCTATTTGTCTTTTTGTGGTGCTATCACAGTTGTCTTGGCATGCTTTTCCTGTGAAACGAAACAAAAACAAATAAGAAACAAATACTTTTTAAATACTGAAAATTTAAAATATACAATTCATCTACAATTTATTCATTAACCTTGTCATTTTTTTCTTCATTAACCAAGGTTTTTTAATTCATGTCATGACCATTAAACGCAGTAATTTATGCTCGATACATGCAAGTAACTCAGAAGGGTTGTGATGCAACTGAATGAAATGCACTCTCTTCACACTGAGCAAACTCCCACACAAATGCTGTTCATAGAGCTTATGTCTAAGCATGCTTTGTCGAGAAATCTGAGTTTTTGCTGGAGAAATATTATCTAGAAACGAGGTTTCTGTATTACAACAGTGTTTTAGTGCCATCCCAGCACACGTGCCTCTGTTAAAGATCGCTTCACCTGGAAAGCATCTGCTGTGTACAAACATCTGATAGACGTCTCTAAGATGTCAGATTTACATGCATTCTAAATAAACATCTTAAAGACATCTAATAAACGTCTATTTGACATCTGAGGAAAAAAGTCAAAATTACGAGAATAGTCAAAATTACAAGAATAAAATCTAAATATTTTGAGAATAAAGTCGAAATTACGAGAATAAAATCTAAATATTTTGAGAATAGTCAGAATTACGAGAATAAAGTCTAAATTACGAGAATAAAATCTAAATATTTTGAGAATAAAGTCTAAATTACGAGAATAAAGTCGAAATTACGAGAATAAAATCAAAATATTTTGAGAATAAAGTCGAAATTACGAGAATAAAATCTAAATATTTTGAGAATAGTCAAAATTACGATAATAAAGTCGAAATTACGAGAATAAAGTCAAAATTACGAGCATAAAATCCAAATATTTTGAGAATAAAGTCGAAATTACGAGAATAAAATCAAAATATTTTGAGAATAAAGTCTAAATTACGAGAATAAAGTCGAAATTACGAGAATAAAATC
>NW_015505732.1:1208054-1227108 GCF_001515645.1 Sinocyclocheilus grahami
GAGAATAAAGTCGAAATTACGAGAATAAAATCAAAATATTTTGAGAATAAAGTCTAAATTACGAGAATAAAGTCGAAATTACGAGAATAAAATCAAAATATTTTGAGAATAAAGTCTAAATTACGAGAATAAAGTCGAAATTACGAGAATAAAATCAAAATATTTTGAGAATAAAGTCGAAATTACGAGAATAAAATCTAAATATTTTGAGAATAAAGTCTAAATTACGATAATAAAGTCGAAATTTTGAGAATAAAGTCAAAATTATGAGAATTAAGTCGTAGCAATTACGAGATTAAAGTTATAATATTTTGCAAATGGCCCTGTGAAATTCCGGTTGCCTAGCAACTGATTTAAATATATAAGAGGGATTATTATCAGAAATCATTATCATGCGTCATAATTCACGGCCGTAACCACCATAGACTTTGAGGGGGACAAGTCAATAATTAGAATTAATTTAATAATTAGAAATGGCCAATCTGTCTTGTTGTTAGAAAGACAAAACACTTTAAAAGTTAACGCTTTCAAAGCCTGGCCTGTTTCAACGGGGCAACAGCGCTCGTCAATGCCAAAATAACTGAGCTGGCCAATCAGATCAAAGTGGGCGGGGTTTACAGCGCGACGCGTCAGTTAACATTGAAAGAGAGCGAGGTAAGATGGAAATTTGCAAAATGCAGATATTTTTATATTAGTCAACTGTTTTACAATATTAATGTTAAATGATCGAGCTAATAGTGATGAGAACTACTCAACATTTTTCCTCAAATATGGCCATCTTGAGAGAGAGAAAGAGAGTGAACTGCGGTCAGGCCAGCCTCCACTTTGAAAAACACTGTAATTCTAGCCCCGCGTTGTTTTGGTGCGCGCATATACTGTGCATTACGGTAAAAACTCCGTTTAAAAGAAAAGCGATCTTTGGCATTCATTTATTCAGCAGTTTCTCTGTCAATAATTAATAAATAAATAAGAACATTTTCACGCTCTTTAATGTGGGCATATATAAATGTAAAGGAACATCAGAATGCATAAAAAACTATAATTTAATGTAACGAATGTCTCATTATAATGAAAAGATGATTGATTCTCATACCGCTTAAAGGGGTCATATGATGCGATTTCAAGTTGTCCTTTCTCTTTGGAGTGTTACAAGCTCTTGGTGCATAAAGAAGATCTGTAAAGTTGTCAAAGACTAAAGTCTCAAATCCAAAGAGATATTCTTTATAAAAGTTAAGAGTCAACCACGCCTACCTAAAACGGCTCATTCTAACACGCCCCCACATGTCTACATCACAATGTGGGAAGATTTGCAAAACGCCGCCCAAATGTTCACGCAAAGAAAGAAGGCGTAACTTTTATTCTCGCTGTAGTATTGTTGCTGCCGCCATGTTGTGAAGCCCTCACGCTAGGCCGCTGTGTGTTTCGTTCTGAAAGCGAAACTACTTTGTTTGGTCTTCCAAAAGAGGACTAAAACTCACAGAATTTGAAATTTGAGACTCTGTTTTATATTAAAAGTACCAAAAGCACAAAGTTTAATGCTATTATTGGGTGCTGGCGCACAACGCATTCAAAAACGTGAAATATTATTTCCATAGTATGACACGTGGTATGATTTCTGATAATAATCCCACATATATTCAAATCAGTTGCCAGACCACCGGAATTTCTCCCGGTGCTCCCAATCAGGGCCATTTGCAAAATATTATAACTTTAATAATTGCTACGACTTAATGATCTAATTTTGACTTTATTCTCAAAATAACTCAACTTTATTCTCGTATTGCTACGATTTTATTCTCGTAGTTTTGTTTTTTATTAATTTTTTTTTTTACATGGCGCTAAAACTATTACTATACCTACTATTGTGCTGAGGTTCATGTATCCGTGCGCTGCTCTGAACTTTGGCAGCAGGACATTAGTTAGTTTCCTACTGCACGAGCTTTCCCCACACATACAACACATATTTCCCTTGCACTAATCAGAGAAGTGTTTTTTATTATTGGTATATTACCAGGTAATTGAATGTGCCATGCCGTTTGTGGAGTTCATCGCAGGATGGGTTTCAGGTAGGCTAATTCTTAAATTTGGCTTTGGAAAAAATACCTTTGTTGATAGATGAATTTGTACTAGCTTATACAGTACCATGGTAGCCTAAATATCAGAAGCATTAAGTCAAGACAACAGATGAATAGCTAAAATGTTAACTTATTGATTTCACCATAACTTTCCCCAATTGATAAATCACAGTACATTACGATAATTTGTATTACATGTTATCTGAAATGTTATGTTTAAATATGAAAATGTGGCACAATCCAATTAAATAATGCACTATAATTTGTGTACATTTCTAGAACAAAAATCAGTCCATTGGATAAACCCAGGTTCAAATTTCTTGGTTAATCTTGACGTAAATCAATCAATAAATAAATAGCCCACCATGTTTGGTGAACTTTCACCGATTCATCCTTCTATGACTATAGATCGAAATTAAAACGGTGTAGTTTGGTGTATGCAAGTGCTGCTGAATTTCTGAAGAAAAATAATAAATATTGATAAAATAGCCTTTAAAGATGTGTATTGTGCAGATCTACAGACACAAATAGATAAAGTGCAACAAAATAATCACTTAAATGTGTATTTTGGATTTTCTTTCCACTAGTCTGAAAGAAGACAAGATATGGAAATATCCCAAAATTCAGTGCATCAAAAAACAAATATTCTCATCAATCAATGTGACATCAGACTGTGAAGTTCTGTCTCTTTAAGTGTTTTTGCTTGTTTTGAGTTTGAGTTTTCTTTAGTATTCTTTATAAATGAACAACTGAACAACATCTTAAACTCAAATGGATACCTGGACAATTTTCAATCTGGTTTCCGACCGCATCACAGCACAGAGACAGCGCTCATAAAGATAATAAATGATATTCGATTAAATCCTGATTCTGGCAATATATCAGAGCTGGTACTACTCGATCTCAGTGCTGCGTTTGACACGGTCGATCATAACATACTTCTAGAGAGACTGGAAAACTGGGTCGGGCTTTCTGGGATGGTCCTCAAATGGTTCAGCTCATATTTAGAAGGGAGATGATATTATGCGAGTATAGGAGACCATAAGTCTAAGTGGACATCCATGACATGTGGAGTCCCACAAGGCTCAATGCTTGCACCGCTCTTGTTTAGCCTGTATATGCTCCCACTGAGTCAAATAATGACAAGAAACCAAATTGCCTATCACAGCTTTGCAGATGACACCCAAGTTTAACAACTACAGCCACATTGACTCCCTCTGCCGATGCATTGATGAAATTAACAGCTGAATGTGCCAAAACTTTCTTCAGTTAAACAAGGAGAAAACTGAAGTCATTGCATTTGGAAACAAAAATGAGGTTCTCGAGGTGAATGCATATCTTGACTTTAGGGGTCAAACAACTAAAAATCAAGTCAAAAATCTTGGTGTGATTTATATGTGCTATATAAATAAACTTGCCTTGCAAGAAACATGAGCTCTTATTTTTTATTTAGTACTGCCCTTGTGAAGCTACATAATATTTTACATATTTACCACTAGATACACCAATCATTCTATTCAAAGGTTTACGTCCCCTTCGTTATAAATACAGTGTGTTTCCGTCTTGAGCATCAGTGAATGTTTGCACCTTTTGTGATAAGTATGACAAAAGATGGATGACAATGTGCAGATGCTGGTAAACCAAAGAATTAACAGCAGGGCCTGGATTTTTCTGATGAACAGGGCAGCTTCACTACTCAAGAAAAAAAAGAGACTTGTGAACAACTATCACAAAAAAATGAAAATTTTAGTTGAGGAAGCAACACACCTTAATAAGAACCAAGGGAATGCAAACTTGTGAACAGAATCCTTTGTGTACTTGTGCCTTATGGCATATATTTTAAATATATCAGGGCATTACTGAATATATATATATTTTTTTAATGCATTTTTTATAGGCTGCTGAAAATTCAGCTTTGCCATGCAGGGATAAATTACATTTGAGAAAGCAGTTATTTAAAATGTTAATAATATTTCACAATATTACTGTATTTTTGATCAAATAAATGCAGCCTTGGTGAGCATAAGAGATATAACAAATACTAATGGATGTGTATTGATGAAGTCTCAGGCTTATGTTTGATAGCAATAATTTATCAGTTACCTCTACAAAAAAGATAATCACTTGAATGACAGATCTTCTTCTTTTTGCTTTTTTCCCCAGTTCCATGGATTTTTTAAGGGCATGTCATTTCCTGTCCTCTCTGTTGCCATTAGCAACTCTGTGGTCTTTGGTTCGTACAGTAATGTGCTGGATTACCTTACTCAGTCGCATCGCAACAACTCTGACCAAAGCAAACAGTCACCACTCACTGCTGTGTTCATGGCCGGATGTTTTTCAGGTTTAGCACAGGCAAGTCTGGGCATCAAGCCAGCAAAGTCCAAAATAATCTAAAACAACACATTGTGTGTCACTAATTTGTGCTAATTTGGTCCTCTCTCGCAGTTGTTTGTTACAGCTCCAATAGACCTGGTCAAAGTGCGTCTGCAGAACCAGACAAATTCAGGAGGAAATAAGTACAGAGGCCCCTTACATTGTATTGCTGTGATCTTAAGAGAGGACGGGGTGAAAGGGCTTTTCAGAGGAATGTGGGCTCTTGCCCTGCGGGACGTGCCTTGTTTTGGACTTTACTTCCTGCCCTATGAGCTGACCTGCAGGTGGCTGACTGAGAAAGGAAAGCAACCAGGTAACTCCATAAATAAATAAATAAATGTATATAGTATATTGTATTTGTAAGTTTATATTTATGGCTGTGCCATAAATATATATATATAAATATATATATATATATATATATATATATATATACATACACATGACATTTTATTAAAAAATTGGTTACCGTTGATATTAACTAACAATGATAAATGCAGTTGTTCCAATACCAATATTAATCTTTTGTAATGTTAAAGAAAGTTGTTCACTGTTAGTTCATGTTAATTCACAGTGCATTCACTAATGTTAACAAGCACAACTTTTGATTTTAATAATGCATTAGTAAATGTTGGAATTAACATTAACTAAGATTAATAAATGCTGTAGAAGTATTGTTCATTCTTAGTTCATGTTAACTAAAGTAAGTTTACTAATGTTAACTAATGAACCTTATTGTAAAGTGTTACCCATGGTATGCTAATTATACCTAATTCCCTTACGGGAAGCTGCAAAGACTCCTGTCGAGGGGCCACACATGAAGGCTCCACAACTCGGGCTGAGGATGCCAGATTGTCCCTCTCGCTTGGGAGAGGAGGTCCTTCCTTAGCGGGATTGGCCAAGAAGCTGCTTACCACAACAGGTTCCACCAGAGTGGGGCCACCAGAAGGACAAAGCACCTGACCTCCCTGACTCGTCTGATGACCAGAGGGAGCAGAGCAATCGGGGGAGAGGCATTCAGGCGAGCATTGGGCCATTCGTGGGCCAGTGCATCTCACTCCTTCAAGAAAAATACTGGGCAATGAGAGTTGTCTTCTGAGGCAAAGAGGTCGACCTCTGCCCTCCCGAAGATATCCCAAATCATTTGAACCTTGGGCGTGGAGTTTCCATTCCCCTTGAGACAAACTGCCAAGGGACAACATGCCCACTCCTTGGTTCAGTTTGCCTGGCACGTGCACTGGCAGATTCCACTGTGCACATAAGAGGAGACATCTCACCATCTTGTTGAGGGACCATGACCTGAGACCACCCTGGCTACTACCGTCATGTTGTCCAAACAGACATGATGCTCCTTTAGTGCCTGTAGGAAGGTTTTTAGGGCCAGAAAAAATGGCATCATTTCCAGGGAGTTGATATGCAGGCGTTGATCCAGGTTGAACCAGGAGCCGAATGCCAGTCTGCCCTCGCAGAGTGCACCATGCACTTCATAAAAGTGTGTGGTGCCTGAGACAGTCCAAAAGGAAGAACTGTATACTGATTAGCCACTAACTTAAACGTGAATCTCAAAAACAGTCTGTGGTGAGGGGTTATCTAGATATGAAAGTAGACATCTTTCAGATCTACCAGTAAGAACCAGTCCCCTGGGCAAACGCGCGTGAGGATCTTTTTCAAAGTCAACATTCTAAACAGGCGCCTCATCAGAGCACAGTTCAGGTGTCTGATATCGAGGATGGGCCTGAGCCCTTCTTTGGAATGAGGAAATAGCAGCTGTAAAACCTGACTCGCTGTTTGCTGGTGAGACAGTTTCCACTGTGCTTTTTTCCAACAAACACTTCTGATTGGAGAACGTGAGCATCGTTGTCCTGGACCGAAGTTTGGATGACACTCCTAAAGCGAGGAGGTCTGTGAGTGAATTGGAGTGAGTAACCTTGTTTTATAGTTTGCAGAACCCAGTTTAACACAGCCGCGATAGCCTGGAGTCGGGCAGCAAGGGGTCTGAGTTTCTCAAATGGCAGATTGCTGCACAGGGGCAGGGGGCTGACATTCGTTGCATTGTGAAGAGAAGTGCTCTTTTTTTGTTATGTGGTCCGCTATCACAACTGTAGTTTGCTTGGGCATGTGCAAAGTAAGTGGGATGGGCCAAGTATTGGCAGTGGAAACAGAGCCTCTATCGCCCAGAGCTGAACGGCGGGTTGTAAGGCAAGCATGAGACTTCTTGGAGGGAGGTCTGGCCTCGGCAGGACTTAACTTTCTCCTCTTCTTCACTGAGAGATCAGGATGGCTTCTGCTGCTCAGGGTCCAACGTCACTTTGGGGCGGGGGCCCTGGCGCTTGGGAAAGAGGTACCACTTGGCAGTCTGAGGGCGCTGTCGGAGCTCAGACTCTGGCTTGGACCAAGGCTGAAGCCTGTGTTATACTTTCCGCGTGCGCGAGTCCTCTAGTGTCCGCTATGGTATGCGTGACGTAACAATTGTCATCGGAGAGTGTGCGCGGAGGCTCGTACTTGTTGACGCGGTCACAAAAAATGGGAGGCACGCGGATGTTCGCGCGTCAATAGGCTACAAAAACACCAACTGCGCATGCGCAGGCTGTGTGAATAATATATATATATATATATTTTTTTTTTTTTTTTTTTTAATAAAGTAAACAATAAAAATAAACAACCAATGCTGATATCTAATGTAGTAATAATAATGTCAATAGGCATTAGATCAAAGTTGGTGGATTTCTGAAATGGAAAATTGAGTTAAGGTGATATTATAGCTCATAAAGGCCAAATATCGTCTGATTAGAATATATATATATATATATATACACATATACATACAGTATATATACATATATACACACACACACACCATATTTTTATGGGAAGATATTGCCTTGTTAACACTAGCTTTAAAAATCTGGACATCTGTAAAAATGCTGTTGGTGAAGAGTTATTATCTTTTGAACATATGAGGTGTTTTCCTGATGTTTGCATATACAAGAAGAATGTCATCAACTGAAATAAAACACTTACCAAACATCAGTTGAGCCACTTTATTTTCGTCCAGTCTTTGCTTCCTAAGCCAGAGACGTTTATTACAACAACACTTTTCAACTTTGCAATCCTATCTTGTGTCCTTCATTTTCTTAGTTTTTCATAAATCCACACCCGCCTGAATCCTTCAAAATCAACCCACAAGCCTGCTCAGTGTTGGACAAAAGAGTTTTGAGGTTGCTCTTTTCCTTTTTTTGAGTTGAGTTGTTTGCTTGTTTTAGGGTTTTCGTGCTGCTCAAATCCATCAGTCTCTTTCAAATAAGCCTCAAAGTCACTTAGAGGCCTTACAATTTTACAAAGAAAACCGTACTACTAAATACATCACTGATGGCTTCTGTGCTCTAGTAAACAAAGGTATAACACCTATCTATTAACATATTTTGAAACATTACCAACTAAAAAGTTGGTAATTTATTTTTCATTGGTCATTTAGTTTTTGGAAATGACTCACTTCCTATCCAAATGGGAATTTGGTTGTAAATTCTGCCAAAGACAATGGTCCTAAAGTATATTTATTAGTATGTAATGAAATATTACTTATTTCTTTAGATTTGATTCATAATTTTATACAAACTATTATTTTCCCATAAGCACCCATTTAAAACTTGCCCAGTGAAAAAAGAAGAAAAAAAAAATCTCAGTGCAATCAGTTTTGCATTTCTGGATGTTAAAATGTATTTTTAATGCCAAAACACTTCATGACCTGAGAAAAAAAAAAATAATCTAATTTGTACAATCTATAAATGAACCTCCTGTATGTTATTTCTTTGTTTTAACTTTCAACCAATTATTAAATTGCTAATTTAAATGACAAATGCCGGTCTAAACGAGACGTTGCAGCCTGTCATGTGAAATCACACAATAGAGTTTAAGTCAGTATGTCTTCAAACACCTTTCTTAATATCCTGGTCCTGTTGAAACTGATGGCTTCCCAAAATCTCTTTCATATTTGTCTCAACACATACACATATCATCTTTAAAAACATTAGATTTTTCTGTGCATGTTCCCATTCTCTGTTTGGTCTCTGATTTTGTAACGTCTGTGTGTGGTCATGTGACATTAAGTGCAGTTCTTTTCTCTGTTGTTTGCATGTCGTCCTCGTGTTACCGCAAGATTACGGTCCAGTCTGCCGCTGCGTTGACCCCTGGCTTACGTAGAGTCAAAACTGCAAGTGTAGAGTCAAACTCAAACTCTAAAGCCGACTCTGTACCATCTGAAAAAAAATAAAATAAAATAAAATAACTATGTTGTGCAAAATCAGTGGTTCTCAACGGGTCTTACTTCAGGACCCAAATTTACTTCGGACAACAATGGCGACCCAACACAGTACCAAAAATGTTTACTGTAAAAAAGTGGGGAAAAAAACAAACAAACGTAAATGTATTTTTATTACCATGAGCTGCATAAACCCAACAACAACATATGTCCATTTAAGTACAATTGTATAAATGTTTGGTTTTTAAATGCTGTCAGGTGCCAATAAATAACTGCACTAAATGCATTGTTGACAGCACAGACTATTATCGTTGCTGTACACGAACCCATATTTAAAGGGACAGTTCACCTAAAAATGACAATTCTGTCATCAGTTACTCATCCTCAAGGTTTGGAAACAAACAGTTGGAGGAAGCCAGTAACTTCCATTGTATGGAAAAACAAATACTACGGAAGTCAATGGCTACCATTCGGTCACCAACATTTTTTTAAATATCTTTTGTGTTCAGCAGAAGAAAGAAATTCATACGGGTTTGGAACAACTTAAGGGTGACTAAATGATGACAGAATGTTAATTTTTGGGTGAACTAGCCCTGCGTCATATTTTTGCGACATATTTTGTTCAAGTGTGCTGTAGTAAAGTTTTATCAAATGATGTATGCATTTAAATACATTGGTTGATGATATCGCTATCTCATATTTTTTTGATCACATAGGCATTGGACATTAAAAACATACGGACAGCATTTTTAAACAAGCCTGTTATTTGAATAGTTGTTAGATGCATGATAGAAGCCTGTGAGAATGCCAAAGCAGATTGAGTGACATTAGCAGATGCTTCGACCCATAGACACTTCAGGAAAAACACCAGCCATTTATCATAAGAAAGCCAACCATATTAGCAGTAAAGCACTGTAATATATCAGTGACACTGACCTGCGTTTTTCAGAGTAGCAGAGGACGGTTGACTGCCTCCAATGATCACAATCTTCTCTATCCAAGACGCAGTGGAAAACTGGGAGTCTGGGGCCAGATTTCTGAGGAAAGAAAAATGAAGAACAGAGAGATGAGAGACCAAAAGATAAGAAACAGCATGGCAATGCCGTTTTTAACAGCTGTAAAGAAAAAGAGAGCAGACCGACCTGGAAGACAGCGTGTTGGCGGAGAAAGACAGATGTCTGTGGACAAACTGCTTTGCTTTTTCAAAGTTGAAGGTATGGAAGTCATCGATGTACAGCTCTCCTTCAGCAGAGCCCTGAAGCACAAGACAGCAGTCAGCGTGAAGCACTTACTATACACGGATGAAAACAATCCATCTACAACGTCAAGCATGTCACATATGAATACATGCATATATGTAGACACATGCATTTTCTGTAAAGCTGCTTTGAAACAATGTGTACTGTGAAAAGTGCTATACAAATACATTTGAATTGAATATATACATAACAGGATATGGATTTACCTGAGAATTGAGGGCAGCATAGAGAGTGTATGGGTCATTCTCCATACAAGACGAAGATCTCCTAACTCGGTCTTTCCTGCAGATAATGGACCCTCCTCGCTGGAAAACTGGGATCTGGAACACGAGACGCCACGGACAGAAAGGAAGGATTTAGCTGTCTGATTAAAAGACTAAAACAAAATATAGCTGAAGGAAGCAATTATAGAAAACCATCACTGAAATAAGTGCATAGGAAAACTTTGGAATGCAAAAACAAAAACACAGTCTGTTCTAGCCCCTAGTTTTGCAGTCGGTCTTTAAAAACCAATGGAAAAGTCAGAAAGTGAAAACGTCCGGGCTTACGGAGCTCATGGTGACAGGAATGTAGAGGCTCTGCTCCCCATCATGCTTCTGGAAAGTGTGAACATCATACCAGACCTACAAGAGCAACCCAGAGGAAGAGACTGAGACTTTAGAGATAGTGGTCGACCGATATAATACACGTAATTACAGTAAATGAGAGACATGCAGAAAATTGGTGAAACTAAATGAACATTTATTATGCATAAATATGTATTAAAACAAATTAAAAAATGTTAACAATTAAGGTAACAATTAGTGCAGCCTTTCCCTTTCTTTTGCTCAAACATCTAAAAAAACAAAAAAAACAATTAAAATGTAAACAACAGAGGTAACAATTAGAGGGGTCATATGATGCTGCTAAAAAGAACATTATTTGGTGTATTTGGTGTAATGGAATGCGTTTATGCGGGTTAAGGTAAAAAACAACAACATTATTTTCCACATACTGTACATTAGAGGTCTACACGGAGGACCCGAGACCCGACCCGGGATCCATACGGGTTCGGGGCTATATTTGAAATGGTCAGCCGGGTCTGGGTCCTTTTTGAAACTGGAATAATGAGTGGATTAGGCATTTCAATTAGCAAGAGAGGAATAAGATCATCGGCCACACGGAAAGTCTTATCGGCCGATATTTAAAAACTTCCAAATATCGGCCGAGGCGATATATCGGTCGACCACTATTTAGAGAGACTTGGAGATGAAAACCCATTCAGGTTGTTCCATTCAGTGTTGAAAAATACGTTACCTCTCCTTTCCCCGGCAGATAGGCAGTAACAGCAGTAGCACCCTCATCAGTGACGGGATGCACCAGCAAATCCTTCCCTGTGAAGAGAAATAACCCTGTGTTAGCCGTCTCTGCTGCAACATTTATTTGGACTAATTAGAACTCATGTTTAAAAACTCACCGATCAAGTACTCATCCTCGACTGAGAAAGTGGCGACATCATCGGGATACTCTACCCATAGAGGTCTGTGAAATGATTATTAGCAAAATGGATCGCTTACTTGCATGGCATCTGCCCTTTGTTGTTTATGATAAGCTTAATTCACAAGAGTGCAGAATCGATCTGTTGAGCGCATGCACCGAACAAAACTCCAGCGTTTTCAGAGCGAACTAACTTAACAGAATCTTGTGTGATTGATTATAATGCTCAGTGATGCAGAAAAGGAAATCTGATGCAACATGAGCAGCTCTGAATGTAATGCTGCAATCAACACTTCATTGATGTTCACATTTCACTTTAATCACGAAAGCCATAATACATTTTTTCCCCCTTACACTGAATTTGGGGGGCATTATTGCTCATTTCGGTGGCATGTTTGCCCCAAGCCCCAGTTAATTCCCGGCCCTGATTGTCTTGGGCTGGCTCACCTCATAACAGGATATCCAGTGCGGTGTGCGTTGTAGAAAAGCTGGTACCAGTACGGCAGTAGAGCGTATCGCTGGCGTATGGCCTCCCGGATGAGGGCGGTGTTCTCGGGTCCGAACAGCCAGGGTTCCCTGCGGGGCGTGTCTATGTGAGCATGAGCGCGGAAAAACGGCTGGTAAGCTCCCGCCTGGTACCATCGCACCAAAAGCTCAGCGCTGGGATGTTTAAAGAAACCGCCAACATCAGCTGAGGGAAAATAAGACAAAGGTACAGCACTAAATTAAAAGCAATCATAAAGCAACATTTAAAGGTTGCCAGCAAACAACTGAGAGTAATATACACTACTGGTCAAAAGTTTGGAAAGTTTGAGGCTTTTATGCTCATCAAGGCTGCATTTATTTGATCAAAAATACAGTACAAGCAGTAACATTGTGCAATATTATTACAATTCAAAACGTGTCTATTAAGTATCTTAAAAATGCAATATTACACACTTCAGTTATTCTCATTTACAGACTAAAAATGTTGTTGACTGACACATAACAATAAGTTTGTGTGTAGTTTGTGATATTACATTTACATTTAGTCATTTAGCAGACGCTTTTATCCAAAGCGACTTACAAATGAGGACAACAGAAGCAATCAAAACCAACAAAAGAGCAACAATATATAAGTGCAAATGACTCGGTTAGCCTAAAACAGTACACGTAGCAAGGTGTAAGGTGTGTGTGTGTGTGTGTGTGTGTGTGTGTGTATATATACACACACACACACACACACACACACACACACAAAGAAAAACAAGTAGATAGAATAGAAAAAATAGAAAGCTAGAGTTAGTTTTTTTTATATATATAAAAAAGAAGATAGATAAAGTAGAATTAAAACAGAATAGAAAGTGCTAGAGTTAGAGGGTCAAATAAAGGTGGAACAGATGTGTTTTTGGTCGTTTCTTGAAGATGCAACTACTGATATCTGTATAGAATGACATACAGTCTCAACATTATCATCAAAAGCTCCTACAATAACCATAATTTAGCTTTAGCTCATTTATGCCAGGACAAAAATGTTATAAAATATTTATATTTATAAAAAAAGTATTATATTGCATCACTATTTTGTGCGGAGTATAAGCATCCTTTCTGTATATTCAATTATTATGCACTAAAATGCAACCGTGGCAACACGCAAAAAAAAACAAAAAAAAAAACACAAAAATGCCACAAATAACATCATAAAATGTCCTGGTGGGAGTGATTTAAGATATCAGATTCAGCAAAGATTCATAGAGATTCATGAAATAAATAAATACTTCTTGTTTTCTAATTCCATACATATGTATTTGCATTTGTACTGCATAACAGTTTGAGTGAAAACATTTTTTTAATAAAATTAACAATAAATCTCATACTGAGTGAAACAGATTTTTTTTTTTGCTGTTAATTAACAAGTGACTTTAACAAGTTCTCTTTTGGTGGCCGTTGTTTAAATGTGTGCAGTCTTGTTTACCCATTGAACATCATTTCTCATCTGCATATACTAAAGGTTCACTAGAGGAACTGCTCACCTCCACAGAAAGAGATGCCCGCTAAGCCCAGACTCAAGCACATGGGGATGGAGATCTTCAGATGACCCCATTCAGCGGCGTTATCTCCCGTCCACACCGCACCTGAGCCACGGAGAGAGGGATTGATCACCAAACGCTCCGGTACAAACACACCAGGCTTGTGTGTGACGTCTCACCGTAACGCTGGGATCCAGCAAAGAACGCCCGGGTCAGAACGAAAGGTCTCTCCACACCTCCTGAACGCTCAACCAGGCCGTCAGCGGTCGCCTTTTGCTGGTGACACAAAAGTATTGTTATGAAAGAAAAAAAGAACTTTGGCCTTCTCAGTGTCACACATGCCTCTCACTATTAAGTCTTTTAACACTGAGTGTGTGTGTCTCCATTTTAACGCTTTATCCATGTGATTCCTTAGGAGACTTTTAACCGAAAACGTGAACTCTGAAGGATAAAGGCTTATCAGGTCAGATTAACTAGTCACACTGATAGCGGGCCAAGTTGTCTTGTGAAAAAAAATTAAATAAATCACTGACGTTAGGAAATATCCAACCTCAGGGAGTTTGTGAGGCCTAGCTGTGAACAAAAAAAAAAACACTCTCATGCCTATTTCATACTTTTCATATTCTTAGCAAATCAAACCTTAATCTGCCTGTTTTTCTGGGTGGGTGAATCTTTAATATTTTTTGAGAATATGATGAAAATCACCATTGAGAAAATTGAATTCAAAATAAAAATGTCCAGACACATTATACTAGTGAGAATTTTACTAATATTAAAAATACTTAAAATTGGCCAAATTAAGCATACATTTATAATAATAATTTCATGGTTTTCATAATGACCATCTAAAACGATTATAAATAAATGCTTAATTTTGCTAATATTAAATATTTGTATTTCTTCTAATTTTGGGGTTAAAATGTGGCCTGGACATGTGGACATATGAGAGATTGACCAGAGCAATAATGTTGCAAATGTTTTTTGGAAACAAGTAGAGATGTAACAATTCACGATGCGATACGATTCATGATACTGATTTCACGATACGATTTTCAAAATGAGTTTTAAGTCAATGAAACGTGCCCTTTTCTCTTAGACAAAATGCTACACATTTCCTTGTGATATTGAAATATGTCCAAAAACACAAAACTAAATTGAAATTTTAAAACAAATCCCAAATCAAATAAATAAATACACAAATAAAAAATAATCTCTTCAAATAAACAAACTGAGGCTGTGGTCTTTCCATTTACAATTAGAGGTACCAATAGGGCTGTTAGAAAAAAATATATAATTTCGAATATTCGTCAAATTTAAAATAAAAATTAGAATACGTTGCATTCGAATTTTAGGTGTGCGTTAAGGAGGCAGCCTTATCAGTGGCGCACGAGATGCAATAACGATGTAAGTGTCGTTGCATTTTAATGTTTTTGTTAGCCTGTCCAGTTGAAGCCACTAGATTGTAGCGTTGTTAATTACAAATATTGCGGGAAAGAGAACGTCAATGGGGAGGAGATGTTGTTTACGACAAAACTGAAACCAAGCCGTTCACACAGAACGCATTTTCTAGAGGGACATCTATCACCGTTGCACTCGCGTCTCGCACAAAAGAAGCCGCATGTTTAGAAAGCCATGTAAAATTAATGCAAGTTCAAACATATCTCGACATAACTTAATTATAATTGGTTTATAAACATTATGCACTTTTTTTCCCACAGATAGTCATAAACGTGCATTAGTAATATTTTGCTCGATGCACCCTCTTGTGGCCTCAGGAGAATATAATTCGAATTTTGATAATATTTGAGTAAAAAATTCTAATTTAGTTTTTCAGCCATTTTGACAGCCCTAGTAACCACTGTATTTTAATCACAGTCCTAACAAAGATGCTGCATACATGCATCACGAGCAGTTTTTAATCAAAATTAGACTGTATATACTTAAAATTGGCCAAATTAAGCATACATTTATAATAATAATTTCATGGTTTTCATAATGACCATCTAAAACGATTATAAATAAATGCTTAATTTTGCTAATATTAAATATTTGTATTTCTTCTAATTTTGGGGTTAAAATGTGGCCTGGACATGTGGACATATGAGAGATTGACCAGAGCAATAATGTTGCAAATGTTTTTTGGAAACAAGTAGAGATGTAACAATTCACGATGCGATACGATTCATGATACTGATTTCACGATACGATTTTCAAAATGAGTTTTAAGTCAATGAAACGTGCCCTTTTCTCTTAGACAAAATGCTACACATTTCCTTGTGATATTGAAATATGTCCAAAAACACAAAACTAAATTGAAATTTTAAAACAAATCCCAAATCAAATAAATAAATACACAAATAAAAAATAATCTCTTCAAATAAACAAACTGAGGCTGTGGTCTTTCCATTTACAATTAGAGGTAACCAATAGGGCTGTTAGAAAAAAATATATAATTTCGAATATTCGTCAAATTTAAAATAAAAATTAGAATACGTTGCATTCGAATTTTAGGTGTGCGTTAAGGAGGCAGCCTTATCAGTGGCGCACGAGATGCAATAACGATGTAAGTGTCGTTGCATTTTAATGTTTTTGTTAGCCTGTCCAGTTGAAGCCACTAGATTGTAGCGTTGTTAATTACAAATATTGCGGGAAAGAGAACGTCAATGGGGAGGAGATGTTGTTTACGACAAAACTGAAACCAAGCCGTTCACACAGAACGCATTTTCTAGAGGGACATCTATCACCGTTGCACTCGCGTCTCGCACAAAAGAAGCCGCATGTTTAGAAAGCCATGTAAAATTAATGCAAGTTCAAACATATCTCGACATAACTTAATTATAATTGGTTTATAAACATTATGCACTTTTTTTCCCACAGATAGTCATAAACGTGCATTAGTAATATTTTGCTCGATGCACCCTCTTGTGGCCTCAGGAGAATATAATTCGAATTTTGATAATATTTGAGTAAAAAATTCTAATTTAGTTTTTCAGCCATTTTGACAGCCCTAGTAACCACTGTATTTTAATCACAGTCCTAACAAAGATGCTGCATACATGCATCACGAGCAGTTTTTAATCAAAATTAGACTGTATAATTTCGAAATTTGAAGCAAAAACAGAATGGTCTGATTTTAGCTTTATGAAACTATACTACATAAAACACACCTGCACGAAACAGAATCAGCAGAAGCTCTGAATGAGCCGCAGATTCACTCTCTGACAGCAGGTGGCGCTCATGGAACAGCAGATACAGTGTTTCTTTATTGATTATCGCTGTAAACAAAGCAGTGCTGCGCTAATAAACACTACTGTAATATGCATTATACAGAGATGAGATGAAAAGAAAACACCATCTAAACTGTTCTGAAGACAGTAAGTTCCTCTCAGAGATACAGTCATATAAACCCCAACACCAACTGTATCACGATTCGTTTAACATATCAACAGACTTCAATCCTCACATATTTGCATCGATTTTCAACCGGCTCGGGGTGCGTCGTTACATCCCTAGAATCAAGAACTTATGTGGCTACAGAAAAACTGAAATAAATAAATAAAAACTGATCTCTCACCACATAGAGGCCATAAAGGTTGTGAACGTCTCTGTGCTCCCAGCCTCCATGAAGAGCATCTTTGTGCATGGTGACCTCAGGCCCATTAAACACAGACGGCTCGTTCATGTCATTCCACACGTACTGATTCTCCATGGAACCCTGGACAAAGCCACGTGGGATTTAATAAAAATACAATCCTGAAATCATCAATATCAACACTTGAATTCTGAAAGACAGTCTAATAAAAAGCCAGGGGTAGCAGCTGTTCAGAAAGCCCTCACCTCATACTGCTCATAGGCAAACTTGCTGGCCCACCAGGCTCTCATCTCAGGGTTAGTGAAGTCAGGATAGCCCGAATTCCCTTCAGAAGAGAAAATAATGCTCTGAAGAGTTCATCACACTGACTTTAACAGGCAGCTGGATGAGTAGCTACACACCTGGCCAACACCAGCCTTCATAGTCTCCTCCATCTTTGTTCTTGACATAAAAGCTTTTGGAGAGAATCTCATTGTGAATCGTATAGCCGCTGTCCACCCTAATGTGAGGATCTACAATGGCCACTAGCTGAAGAGACAAAAACACTAATGATTTTTGGCATAAAGGAAAATCTATGATTTTGACCCATACAATGTATTTTTGGCTATTGCTACAAATTATTGCTTTTGTGCTCCAGGGTCACATATATTTTTGAAAAATATGAGGGTGAGTAACTGATGACTGAGTGAACTACACTTAAGTTTACAGAAATGTGTTTCCCAAGTTTAGCATTAACACCGTATGCAGAGAAGTGTGCGGTGGAACCGTTCCCTGTGTGTTTGTGTACCTGTAAGTGAGGCATACTGAGTGAAGACATCTGCAGGTTTTGGTCCCAGCATGATAAAGACATCAATAATACCACTCTCAGATATCCAGCGTACATCCGTCTGAGGAGCTTCACTAGAAACTTGTACGGAGTCCAGTATTTTCCCAAACATCATCTGAAATACGAACACACATTTAAGGGAATTCTTCTAAAGCATTTGAAGAAATGCACTGATACCAAAACTGATTCACTTGATCAAACTAATGTTAACATCGGACAATACTGCAATGCTCCCCAGTATATCGTGCTTCCCTAATTTGAACCTTGTCAACCAAAATCATTCGACATCGTACCAAAAACAATTAAAGGGCAGGTTGCTCACTCTCACCTTTCCTGCAGTATTTGAGCTGATGTCCACCCATGTCTCTGCTGCATTGAGCCAGAAGATGCCCATGGTGCGGTCAGTGCTGTGAGATATGAGGACAGGAACTGCCCCATAAAGAGCCATTGGGTTGTGTAGCTCATACTGAAAAACATCCAAGTTGTACAGCCGATACGGGTCTGATCCACTAAGAAAAACAACACAATAACTGTTCAGTGGAACACTACGGTTTAAGTGAGTTTGTGTCAGCATGAGAGTGCTAAAACTAAGAAATGATAAGCTGTTGTTTCATAAAAATGTTCTTCTTTTAACCATTTTCAATGTTCAGTTTAGATTTGGCTGGTGGACAGCAAGACTAGCAGCAAAACCAGCAATAATCACCCTGGACCAGCATCAAAATTCGGTCTAGATTTGAATTCACATCTGCATTTGAAAAGTCACAGTTCGCTCAAAAATGAAAAATTGCTGAAATCTACCTCAGGCCATCCAAGATGTAGATGAGTTTGTTTCTTCATCAGGTTTGGAGAAATGTAGCACTGCATCAGTGTCTCAGCAATGGATGCTCTGCAGTGAATGGGTGCCGTCAGAATGAGAGTCCAAACAGCTGATAAAAACATCACAGTAATCCACACCCCTCCAGTCCATCAGTTAATGTCTTGTGAAGACAAAAGCTGCGTGTTTGTAAGAAACAAATCCACCATTAAGATGTTTTTAACTTCAAACTGTTACTTTCAGCTAAAATAGGAGTCCTCTAGCCATAATAACGCTTCCAGTGAAAAAAAGTAATGTCATTTTAATTAGAAGAGAAATTTGCACAGCTCAAGCACCGTTTACAAGCCAAAACAGCTCTAAACAAATATGTGG
>NW_015505732.1:1229183-1243451 GCF_001515645.1 Sinocyclocheilus grahami
CACTGCTTTTGTGCTGCAGGGACACATTTACACACACCTCATCCGTTCGCTGCTCCACATTCTCCTGTTCTGTCGCTTGCTCCAACTCACTTTTACTGCAAAGCATACAAAGTTTCTCTAAATACAAATACATACCGGCAATTAAACTATTTGAGCAATGGTGGGTGCAGTTAAGAAGGCTGGCTATTTGCACAGTGTAAACGGAGAAATGAAATACTAGGTATTGGGTGTAGAAACAGTATAATGCACCTCTTGGGTGAATGCATCTCATTAAAAAAAGAAAAAGAAAATAGATCACTCATCTCATGACAAAACATCATTTTCATCCATTAATACAAAGAGGATGAATGATTTTGAGATGCACAAAGTTGTGTTTCAAAGACACATTTTGGACCTCTGTTCTACTGCAAATAAACATAATTGTAACTTTGTTTGTTCACTGAGTGCTCTCAAAACAAAATACTAAAGCTGTGATATTTGTTACAATGAGTTTGTTGTACAGTCCGACTCAAATAATGGCTTACATAAGTTTCAAGATTAAGGTTGTCGAGATACATTTTGGGGAAATTTCAAATAACTAGTTATTTAACAATTAGTTGTTGTTTGTGTTTTGTTTAACCAAATACAGTTCCATGGCCAGTATGTGTTTATGGTAAATGTTTATGACCCACCAACAACTGGCAGGTGTGACAAAAGTACATTATGAACACAGCAGTTTATGACTACAGATGAAAATACTACAAAACTAATGGCTGCAAAATCAAATGGAAACAATGATCACTGGTACACTAAAGATTTTAGGTACTACAATTATTATTTCAATCTAGGACATATATAATTTAATACTAAATCAAAAGCAAATGGTATACTACTGGATAAAGGGTGCATGCATAATTTGTGGTACTGCAGATATTTACACTACTATTGATTAAAACAAACAAGTTAACAAATCTTAATTAAACACTAAGTTTAAAGGAATTGTTCAGCCAAAAATGAACATTTCCTGATTATTTACTCACCCCCAGTACCATCCGAGATGTGTAGGCCTTTCTTTATTCATCGGAGGAGGAATTAAGGTTTAGGAGGAAAACATTCCAGGATCTAATGCAAGTCAATGGTGTTCACCATAAACCATTTCCAGAAAAAAACTGTCGAAATGTCCAAAACTCTTTTAGCAGTGAACTGACACAAATACTTCGACACATAAACAACCATTCATTCCGCCGGTACGTCACACGAGATGTTGTGAATTAAACCGAGCTGGACTAAAGCAAGCATTTGTAGTTAAACATACACACAACCAGTCAAAGGTTTTTGAACAGCAAGATTTTTTTTATGTTTTTTTAAAGAAGTCTCTTCAGCTCACCAAGCCTGCATCGATTTGATCCAAAATACAGCAAACGCAGTAATATTGTGAAATATTTTTACTATTTAAAATACTTGTTTCTATTTGAATATCTGTTAAAATGACAACCATTCATTCCGCCGGTACGTCACACGAGATGTTGTGAATTAAACCGAGCTGGACTAAAGCAAGCATTTGTAGTTAAACATACACACAACCAGTCAAAGGTTTTTGAACAGCAAGATTTTTTTTATGTTTTTTTAAAGAAGTCTCTTCAGCTCACCAAGCCTGCATCGATTTGATCCAAAATACAGCAAACGCAGTAATATTGTGAAATATTTGTACTATTTAAAATACTTGTTTCTATTTGAATATCTGTTAAAATTTAATTTATTGCTGTGATCAACGCTGTATTTTCAGCATCATTCCTCCAGTCTTCAGTGTCACATGATCTTCAGAAATCAGTCTAATATGCTGATCTGCTGCTCGAGAAACATTTCTGATTATTATGATGTTGAAAACAGCAGAGTAGAATTTTTTTCAGGTTTCTTTGATGAATATAAAGTATATAAAATATACTTTTGTAACATCATAAATGTCTTTATCATCACTTTTGATCACCTTAAAGCATCCTTGCTAAATAAAAGTATTAATTTCTAAAATTTTTCCCAAAAAAAATAAAGATAATTACACTGACTTCAAGCTTTTGAATGGTATAGTGTATAATGTTACAAAAGCTTTTTATTTCAGATAAATGCTGATCTTTGGATCTTTCTATTCATCAAAGAATCCTGGGAAAAAAAGTACTCCACTGTTTTAAATATTAATAATAATATTATACTGATTTCTGAAGATCATGTGACACTGAAGACTGGAGTAATGATGCTGAAAATACAGCTTTGAAATCGCATTTTAACATATATTGAAATAGAAAGCAGTTATTTTAAATAGTAAAAATATTTCACAATATTACCTGGGCTCAGATGAAAGCAGTCCTGCTTTAATTGAGAGTTAGTGCAGACAGGGAAAGCCAGGAATGAAAAAAGCAGCAACGCCAACAATACGAGTAGAAAGTGTGAGATCAACCCTCAGATTTAAACAGCGAAAACAGACAAAAATAAATAAAATAAAATAATTTTAATTTCATGCAAGCAGCAACAAACCCCTTAAAAGATCAGATCACTGGAAAAGAAAAACCTGGCATCACGTACTCACCCTCGTGTCTTTCTTTTATTTGCTGAAAAATGTTTAATCCACACAAAGACAGTTAGTTACCTTTATTGTATGGACAAAAACATTTTCAATGCATCATCTTTTGTGTTCTGCAGAAGAATGAAACTCTTACGGTAGTGAGTAAATAATGACAGAATTATAAGAAAAACCTTGTAACTAAAGCCTGGGATACACTAACTGTTATGACTGTGGGGATCTCAAACTAAACGCATTAAACTTATGCAGAAACAGGCATCTTGTTGCTAGAAGACGCATGATAAATGAGAACAATGGCCACGTACACACTGCAGCTAAATTCGGTTGTCAGTTCACTTTTTAGCGCTTAATCCTGTTCTGTACGCACACAGTTCAGTCCTTTACAGGAGTGACAACTGCATTCTGCAACCGAACCGAATGCCGAAAAACGCAGGTAGTGACAAACGCATTTACAGGATCTTATCAGAGTTGTGGTGCAAGAAATCAAAGGAATCAAGGCAAGTCTTGATTCAATAGTGTTGCCACATCTTGCTATAAAAAAAACAGCAAATAAGAACAAGCCCATGATAAATCTGTTATCCATTATTGAAGAAAGCAGTTATTTTAAATAGTAAAAATATTTCACAATATTACTGTGTTTGCTGTATTTTGGATCAAATAAATGCAGGCTTGGTGAACAGAAGAGACTTCTTTAAAAAACATTAAAAATCTTACTGTTCAAAAACTTTTGACGGGCAGTGTATAATTACCTAATTTCTTCTGAGAAAAAACTGATTGTTTCGCTAGAGAAGACCAGCTGGGTCGTGTGGATTACTTTGAAGCCATCTAAATATAGATTTTGGACCGTCGGAAACGCTCTACGGTGAGCACCATTCACCTGCATTAGATGCACAAAAATCCTAGAATGTTTTCCTCTAAAACATTCATTTCTCTTCCTCTGAAAAAAGAAAGACCTATATATCTTGGATGGCCTGGGAGTGAGAAAATAATCAGGAAAATGTTCATTTTTGGGGGAACTCTTCCTTTAAGTAAAAGAAACCATGACGTAAATCTACGATTTTTTTACAGTCAAGAACTGGACGAATGGATATTACCTAGAGAAAATGCTCTTGAGCGAGTCCCACATGCTACCAACTGTGCTACTTATTTTATGAGAGATACTGCTGAGCGGGACAGAAGAGAGGAAAGGTGAGAAAAAGAGGGGAAGGAAAATAGAATGTGATGAGAAATTCAGTAAAAACATTTACAAACGTATCTCTGAATGAAACGTCTGACACAATTAACTGATCTGTCTTTAACTGGAAGATACAGATCTCAGAACCCAACATTTAAAAAAAAAAAACAAAGTGGCATTTTAATCTGAAAATATTCCCGGAATAATATAAGATCACAGGCATTAATCCTATTGTGCTTTCTACAGCACAAAACACCACAAACCAACCCAAATGGTGACCAAACGGACCACACATTCAAAATGTTTGACATTTGTTGAAACCTACCATGGACCCAAGGTACCCAAGGTATATAAATGACGGCGTATGCTTCTGTAGAACTAGTAAATCAAAGCGGTTCCTGTTGAAACTCAAGTCCAGCCGTCGAGTTTTTACGTATAGCTGTAGCTTGTAATAATAAAAACCTCAATATATGTTTATTGTTATAATCAATGGTGGCTTCTATTTAAGAATTTCACATCATCCACATCAATGGTTCATGTGAACTTGATTTTGCTCAATTCTTAGAACTCTTTATTGAAGACTTGGACTTGGAAATTCCCATGAAGACGATGAAAGGGAAAACCAGAACTAAGATCACTGAAGAAGAAGAAAAAAAAAGGACGATCATTGATGTGCTCAACTGGGCTCAGATGAAAGCAGTCCTGCTTTAATTGAGAGTTAGTGCAGACAGGGAAAGCCAGGAATGAAAAAAGCAGCAACGCCAAGAATACGAGTAGAAAGTGTGAGATCAACCCTCAGATTTAAACAGCGAAAACAGACAAAAATAAATAAAATAAAATAATTTTAATTTCATGCAAGCAGCAACAAACCCCTTAAAAGATCAGATCACTGGAAAAGAAAAACCTGGCATCACGTACTCACCCTCGTGTCTTTCTTTTATTTGCTGAAAAATGTTTAATCCACACAAAGACAGTTAGTTACCTTTATTGTATGGACAAAAACATTTTCAATGCATCATCTTTTGTGTTCTGCAGAAGAATGAAACTCTTACGGTAGTGAGTAAATAATGACAGAATTATAAGAAAAACCTTGTAACTAAAGCCTGGGATACACTAACTGTTATGACTGTGGGGATCTCAAACTAAACGCATTAAACTTATGCAGAAACAGGCATCTTGTTGCTAGAAGACGCATGATAAATGAGAACAATGGCCACGTACACACTGCAGCTAAATTCGGTTGTCAGTTCACTTTTTAGCGCTTAATCCTGTTCTGTACGCACACAGTTCAGTCCTTTACAGGAGTGACAACTGCATTCTGCAACCGAACCGAATGCCGAAAAACGCAGGTAGTGACAAACGCATTTACAGGATCTTAGCAGAGTTGTGGTGCGAGAAATCAAAGGAATCAAGGCAAGTCTTGATTCAATAGTGTTGCCACATCTTGCTATAAAAAAAACAGCAAATAAGAACAAGCCCATGATAAATCTGTTATCCATTATTGAAAATAAGCCACATACCTTAAAAACTCGACAGCTCTGTCAACAGGGGTATGCTTTAGAGCCCGACCGATATGGGTTTTTAGGGGCCGATACCGATATTAGGGAATAAAAAAAGGGCGATATCGATATATCGGCCGATATTCTGTGTGTATTTTATAGTACAGTACCAGTCAAAAGTTTGGACACTTTCCCATTCGTGTGTCCACACATTTGACTGGTACTATATATAGAATACAGTATATACATAAACAGAATATATATACATAAACACATTTTTTGCAATAATCACTCAAATGTGGTGATCAAACACTTATAATGACGTGACAGAGATACGTAATGGAGGCAGGGTGTTTAACAATAAGCTTTATTATCCAAATTGAGTCTGACATCAGTGCACTGAACAGTAAAGTTGAAGTTTATTCAACTTTAATTCAATTCAATTTCATTCAACTTTATTCCGTTAAAGTTTATTTCACTTCGAAATATTAATTCACGGATTTGCGCTACTGTCCTCACACACAGACAAAACTTACTAGAGAAGTGTGAAGTGTGACATAATATACCTCTGTAAATAAATGCAATATAAATTTACGTCTCGCACACTTTAATGCTCTTTGAATGTAACGTGTACGTTCCCTTGGAACTGGAATCATGGCGGAATATCATGTGAAGTCCACTTCGAGGGGCACTTACGGTCGAATAAGACAACGCTTGAATGCCGCTGCCTGAACAAGTCCTTACTGAAGTGAAAGTGTTGACTGGTGCCACTATCTCGAGAGGGTTCCTCGAGCTGAAGGGATCCCCCGAATTTGGTGCGGATTCGCCGTTACGGAGATATGGCCATTCAAAGTTTCAATGGTTTTCCATAGACTTAAGCTTTAAAGCGTTTCATCCAAGTCGCCAGTAGCAAACAATGGAGCGCGCTCTGCTGGACAAACTAAGTAATTACACCATTTCAAGCATTTTATCTGCGTTATATATTCTGTAAAAAAAATTTCATATCGGCGGCATATTCGCCCATACCGATATATCGGCCGATAATATCGGCAAAACGATATATCAGTCGGGCTCTAGTATACTTAAAATTGCCGAACATAAGTCTTTGGTTACTCTGGTCAAAAATAGCAGATACCAAATGCGGAAATGGCAGAACGTTTCTATGGTTACAACAGTGTCAATCATCACATTTCCAAGAGTGAGTTTTGTTTAATACACACTTGAAACGATAATTTAGGGCGGTCAATCTCTTATTTAAATGCTGTTGTCACTCCTGAAACTTCACAGTGTGTAAAAGGCCATTATGTGCTCTGAAATCAGCTCAAAATATCAAACATGTTTGATATCGTCAGACTGGATGGAAATCTGCCTTTAAATCTGACTTTCAGCAAGAGTCATAGCGTCGACTTATCCAGACTGCAAATTTGGGCAAAACGTCTTGGCATTTGAATTCCAGCGTTAAAAAGGGTTAGTTCACCCAAAAATGAAAATTACTTCATGATTTACTCACCCTCAAGACATCCTAGGTGTATATGACTTTCTTCTTTCAGACGAATACAATCGGAGTTATATTAAAAAATGTTCTGACTCTTCCAAGCTTTATAATGGCAGTGAATGGGGGCCGAGATTTTCAAGCCCAATAAAGTGCATCCATCCATCATAAAAAGTGCTTCACATGGCCCCGGGGGGTGAATAAAGGCCTTCTGAAGTGATTCGATGCGTTTGTGTAAGAAAAATATTCATATTTACAACTTTATAAAACCATTGAACTTCAAAATCTCGGCCCCCATTCACTGCCATTATAAAGCTTGGAAGAGCCAGGACATTTTTAAATATAACTCTGACTGTATTCGTCTGAAAGCAGTCAGTCAAATACGCCTAGGATGGTTTGAGGGTGAGTAAATCATGGGGTAATTTTCATTTTTGGGTGAACTGTCTCTTTAAGGGGTTTGTTGCAACCAGGCCCTGATGTAGGTATTCTATTAATGGATGATTAATTAAGCTCATTCTACCATTTAAAAAAAAACTGAACGTTTCAATTTGTCTTAAAAATCATAATGGTCATGAAAATAATGTCACAATTCAAGTGTAAATGATTTTTTGTGTACATGACAATTCCTTCTGATTTTGAGGTGAAATAAGACCAATAAATGTAATGGTCTTGCATTTAGCAGCAGACTACATAACCGAACATTACTGTGCATTGGTGTGAACGCTAACAGTCATCTTTATAGTTAGGGTTAGGGTTTTGTTATCATTCTTAGTGTGAACAGGCTTTATGAAAGTAAGATCTAATCAGTACAAAAGGTAGAAAGAGAGAGACAAATTATACAGGAAAGCAGTGCCAACTTTTTAGTATTAAGCATTATTTCTTTGAATATTATTTCAGTACTGATTTTTTTAATAGCTTATATGATGTGGGTAGCTTTCTGAATGTGATGCCCTTTCCGTCCGCTGGACTCACGTGTCCTTGCGTGCTCGTAGGTGCTCGAAGGCCAGCAGGCCGCGGGAGTTGAGTGACACGAGCACTTGAGGACCCTCAACGATGTCCAGCCGAAACGGCTGAGCACTTACGATGAGCCGCTGATCTTTGCCACCCAGAGACAACACCAGACTATTCTCATCCTGAGAAACCACAGAGAGCCTGAAGACAGACACAAGACGTTCAACTGTTAATGTTTGTTTTTTTATGATTTGTGACCCTGGAGCACAAAAGCAGTCATATTGGCAATCAAAAAATCCACCCTGGTCGAGCGCTAGGGTCTTAGGTTCATTTTCTTATATAAATATACACTTCTCTCAAATGGCAAAGGACCTGACTCTGTTTACAAATGTCTAGTCGTTTCATCTGCAGTTCTGATGGTGTGAGTAGCCTCGACTTACGTTTCAGTAATGGGATCAGAGATGAGCACATCCGGAACCTCGTAACGAGGCTTAAGTGGCTTGAGTTCATTAATCTTGACCCGCGTCATGTTGCCCTGCAGTCTGTACAGCTCAAGCAACAAGCGCACCTACAAACAACCAAACACAAGCGTTTCAGTTCTCTCACAAAGCGGAGCACAGCATTGACCAGATTGTTCCAGCTCTGGAAAATATATAGAAAATTGTTCAAAAAGGAATTCTATTGGAGGTGGGAGACAATTTTATTCTCAGATGCATCGGCGTTCTCCCTTCAATGATTCTCAATCAGTTCCTAAAGCACTGTGACTTCGAGGCACTCAGATACTGAAAGCACATGTAGTTTTTTCCTGTAGCCGTTTCTTCTTCCCCTTTATATGTACTATGTTTTAAAGCTATATGTAGTTAGTTAATTCTTAACATACACTTGTTTTAATTTATTAAATGTGTAATCATCTTAAAAAGTACTTATAAATGGGTCAAAGACGAAAAAGGGTTTAAACATAAAAACAATACTGCTTTAAATTGATGTTGTTTTCCCCAAAAATATATATATATATTAAAAAGTTTTCTGTTTAATGTAATTGTATTTTTGTTTTTCTGAGCAAAAATTAAATCATACATTTCCCCCTGATTTACAGAAGTCTGATTTACTAAAATGTCATTCAGTGTATCAATATTTACAACAAAAATCTATTTATGACACATTAAAAAAAACTAATTACTTTCACCCCAAATACTAATTAGTTGTTATTTTTAATTTTTTTCAATTTGCCACTATCCTAGGTTCTGCCCATTTGTCAGTAATCATTTTTTACTCATTTAAAACCCAATAAAATGTAATATGCTCTATCATTCTTTTATACATTTTAATACGTACAAGGCAGAATAAGCATGTTGTTTGAATTTTTTTCATATATATTGTGTTACACTGAATAACAATGTAACGTTATTTCAACCAAATTTGGACATTTTACTCTTCAAAAACGTATTTGAAACCTTAAATGTAGAAACTTTACTCGCATCTAACGTGCTTTCTATGGACATAAAATCACTTTTGTACATTTCTTTTGATGTGGACATCTTAACGTCTTTGACCCAAAATACATAAGCAATTTAATAAAAATGCACAAACAAATTTGGTCAACTAATTAAGAAGAATAAAACTGTAGATCAAGAATTGTTTTACATTTACATTTAGTCATTTAGCAGATGCTTTTATCCAAAGCGACTTACAAATAGAAGCAATCAAAACTAACAAAAGAGCAACAATATATAAGTGCAGATGACAAGTCTCGGTTAGTACGCAGCACACGTAGCGAGGTATATATACAGTATGAATGGATCTTGAGCCCCAGACTCGGAATTGGATCAGGGCTGCATTTCTCAAAAGCACTGTGAGCTAATTTGATCGTAGAGAGCACTGGTGGCAATGGTTTATGACGCTTTTGGGAAACGCAGCCCAGATTACTGTCAGTAAACTCGTCATCAGAAAAGAGAACAGATGCCGTTGCGAGGGATTAAATGTTTTTGATTAGAGATTACGAAGAGGCGTGCTTTAAAAAATGATGTGCACAGATAATGTGCACTGCCAAATTTGATTAAAAAAATAAGAATTGACCATTTTCATTGCATTGTGACTTTAACAAAGAGCATCTTAAAGCTTTAAGATGAATCACATTTGTTCCGAAGCAACTGTAGTGAAGTTGTCCGTTTTGTAACATCTTCCAATAAGGCCGATCGTTACATACAGTGTGTCACAGTTTTTGTATATTTTGTGACCTTGTTGTTGTCATTGATGAGCTGCAGGGTGATTCTGGAGTCGCTCAGCTCCAGTGTGTCCAGCAGAGCTCTGTACGGAGACCGCCCCGGCTTCAGCTCCCTCTGACGCCTACAAACACACAGAACGCATTCATATACAGTGGCTACAGAAAAGAATCACCCCCCTTTGAAATAATCACATGTTGTTGCCTTGCAGCCTTGAATGAAGGCGGACACGGTTTGTGTTTTATCCAGCTGTATTTACTCAGTGCTACTTATAACATCCAAGTCAAAGATATAGATATAACACCAACATGTCAGAATTTTAATTTTTTTAAAGGAGCGAGCAAATCATTTCTATACCCACTGTATGACAAAACATGTCACAGTTAGCTAGTTCATTCCTAATGTTAGAAATTGTCCAGATATTTAGTCACATTTTCGACTGAGGTGACTAACTTGAAAAAAAACTTGCACGTATACCTGCTGCATAAAAACTATTAAACTAGTAGATTACTAGAGCATACTGCAAAAATGCACTCAAGTAAGTATATAACTAGTAAACTAACAGTATGCCTACACGTGCACTTGTACTTGCAATAATAAATAAACACTTAAATGCTAACTAGGTGGTTTACTATTTTACATCTTATTTTTGAATTTTAAGGACGCACTGTAAAGAAAAAAAAATGGTATGTGTTCAATTAAAATTTGCCAATGACAGACAACATTTTACATTAAAAAAATATTCAATGTTTGAATTATGCATTAAGTTAAATTTAGTAACTCGCACTGAATCGACCCTTACGAAAATGAACCATGGCTTTACTACAAATACAACCTGCTTATTGCAGTTAAACCATGGTAACCACAAATTAACTATGGTTTTGATACACATGGTTACTACACTTTTCACTATAATAAAACCACGGTTAGGTACACTTCATAAACAGATGGCAAGTGTAATAAACTACTCTTCCTACAGGGGGCGCATGCTGGCTTGTTATCCTCTGCGGTCTTAATATTTAAAACATTTGTACACCAAAAATGTTCATCAGCGTATGTCTCAGACTCACTTGCAGAAGGCGCTCTGCTCGCATGTTTTGAAGTTGCTGCGGTCCACAGCCCGAGCGCTCACACACAGCAGCACAATCAGCAGCACCCACCTAAAGATAACAACACCACACACTTCACAAAGAGACACTAAACGTGTGCGGACACTGTTACTCAAGCTATTAAACACCCATCTGTCTGAGCGAAACAACACCTGCCACTGGAAGCCGCCATCTTGCCTCCGTGTGAACTTTGCCCTCCGCGGCCTGCGCGCGTGCGTCCCGTTCAAATGTGTCGTAGACGTGGACTTTTTTATTTTTAAGAAATAAATTAGCGTGTGTACATTCTTGGTCATCAAACGCAACAAAAAAAAATCATTCACAAAAATTAAACTGTATTTGGCATTGAAATCGCCATAATTGATAACATACAGCCCAGGAACTTTACCCTAGGTAAAACCGGAAGCTATAAATTAAATTTTCTACCTATTACATTGTGTTCCATTAACGTCTACGCCTATCCCAACCCTAAACCTACCCCTTACAATAATGCAAAAATAGTAATTATTATTGTACAGCGTGAGGGGAAAAAACGCTATATTAATCTGCGCATGCCCAGTAGCTCTTGCCGTTAGCGCTTTGTCACGTGATACCCGTTACTTTACTCAGCGCTGCTCCGGATGGACCAATTACAATTGTTTGTGGTTACTTAATGATCCATTTTTTAAACCACTTCAAAGTGATTGCTTCTCTTAGTAAATGTAAACAGTTATATATTTGTGTATTTAGCAGTATCTATCAGTTAGCACAAACGATATGGATTTAAAATAACTGCTTACTAGTGTGTAATAAAAAACAAACTGGACACGATGTAAACGCTTTGACTTGACGAACTGTTAAATAATTGTGATAAATAATTTTTTATTTAAATATCTGGATTTTTAACTCTTAATTACATTCACGGTTGTGCGCTGAGAAGCCACGCGCCCCCTCTGGACCACAGCGTTGCCCCGCCCCAATTACTTGAAGGCGTCAGATGATTGGATGCCTCTTTCAGCGTTGCCCCGCCCCAATTACTTGAAGGCGTCAGATGATTGGATGCCTCTTTCAGCGTTGCCCCGCCCCAATTACTTGAAGGCGTCAGATGATTGGATGCCTCTTTCAGCGTTGCCAAGTCCTCGCTTTTCCCGCGGAATTGGGCGTCTTTAACACTGTTGCCGCGAGTTGTTTTTCATGTCCACGGTTTGAAGAGACCACGATAACGTGATTTAGCCCCTGAAACCAGGCGAACCCCTCCCAAAAAAACGTGTATTTTACAAGTTTTGGGGTAGGTTTCAGTCGCGATTGTGCGGGTTTTGTCGTGAACACCTGGCAACCCTGCAGGACTCCGCGGGTATAAAGCACGCGAGCGGCCGTGGCTCTCTCTCTCTGCGGCGGCGCTCGGGGGACACGCGGGACGGTAAGAGGGTGTTTTTGTTGTACTCCTCGAGCGGGTGACTCGAGAGGCCCTTTTGAGCGCAGCCCTCCTTCTTGGCGTACTCGCGGTTGCTGTGTACCCCTGTATGTATGTAGGGAGGAATAACAGAGCCAGCGCAATGTCTTCGGTGCCAGCATGCTCCCATCGGCTGGTTCTATCCTCAAGCGCTGGAACACGTTAAATGCGAGCGCATGCGCTGTGCTACCACCAGGTCTTTGTTTTTTAACCTCAAGTTGTGTTTGTATTTCACAGGTCACGTGCTCGTCGTCGTTGCATCTGGAAAGCGGTCCAACAATGGCATTAACGTTTGATAACTTGTATCAGTTTTTTTGTTTTTTGGCATGTAAAAATGTTGAAACCACATGTTTATAAGTCTGTATTGGCACACCAACCCTATTTTTGCATTGTTTAAAGTGGCTGTAAACTGGACCAAGAAACCTGTTTCTGAGTGTTGAGTATCATTTCTAATAAACAATGCGTCTCTAATCTCTGGCCTGTTCTTTCCAACATCTGTGTTTAATTTGCAGTTGAAATCAACTTTAATTGGCAGTAAGTGCTGTATTCTGTGGGGTGGGAGTAGTGTGTGCGTTAGGTTGCACGCTCGAGTTGTTACCACAGTGGATTTCATCCTTTTGACCGGAACAGTCCCTTTATTATCCTTCTAAATTGAAGTTCTAGCATAATGACTGACCGTGTCTTCAGAGGTTCGTTGTTACGCTTTTAAAACCTCATTCTTAAAAACAAATATATTTTTTTAAACGTGTTTATCAGGCTGATTAGATGTAAAATGTGAAGTACTAGACCGACAGGGTTTTAATAGCTGCACTGGTTTATATCCGCATGCATTTGTTCGAAGTTGGTGTTTCTAATATTAGGTCGAGTTCTACAACGACTACAGGCCTGCTTCTCTACATCTGCAGTCGGTTTTGGGCGAGTAACTCCTCACTAACTCTAATAATATAGTATGCGATTAAACTTGTAGTATGATACAGCCACAAGGTGGTGCTGAGCATCTTTCCAGTGAAAAGCTAGGATCTGGGTCTTTATTAGAGCAAGTAGATTGAAAGTGTTTTATTCAGTGATTCACTTTTTATTATTGTACTATGGAAATATGGCTGTTTTGAGAGAGAGAGAGAGAGAGAGATGAACGCTAAGTGTGTGAATGACCTGCATCTGTGCATCTCTCTCTCCACAAACAAAGAAGCTGTGAGTTTAGTTTCCTTTCATTTGACTTGCTCACTGCTGAGAAATATAATGCAGTGATTCAGTATGGAAGCTATTTTATTAAGTGCAGAAATCAAACAATACAAGTATCAAGTTTCTTCTGATATTCTCATTACAAATGTGTGCAATCACAACAGAGTAACTCAGTGGCTGTTTGTGCTAGATGTATCACATTTTGATACGTGGCAGCCACATTTGTCTACTACAATTAGAACTCGCTTGGATGTGCACTGCATAATCACAGATTATGCGAGTTAATGTCAAATACAAAGAGTTCTGTTGTTACAATCTACCGGGATGAGTTGTAACAATTGTTGAAATAACATCCACACTATCTAATTTTTGCATAAACATAATTGAAGAGCAAAGACAAAAAACAATTTTGAACATGAACCATTTAAACCAACAACAAAAAAAAATTGTTCATTATATTGTATTTTTTTTAGAACTTGTAGCACAAAACAGTTGCCGTGCGTGTGTGTGTCTGTGTCTCTGTGTCTTTCTGTGTGTGTGTGTCTGTGTGCGTGTCTGTCTCTGTGTGTGTGTGAGTGAGTGCGTGTGTCTGGCTCTGTGTCTGTGTGCGTGTGTGTGTCTGTCTGTCTGTGTGTGTGTGTGTGCGTGTGTCTGTC